>NW_024872922.1:1347-135984 GCF_018340385.1 Cyprinus carpio
CATGACCCACCAAATCTACCGAATCCAGTTTTGTGATTTTTGACAAAACCATTCAGAAGTTATAGGCAAAAATATGCATTTTTCATATCTCCTGACCACTAGGTGACGCTGCATTGAAACACTGCAGGTAGTCTCAGGTCATGGTTGTTATAACACACACCAAGTTTGGTCTCAAATACGCCAAACCGTTGCGGAGTTATAGCCTCACAAGGATTTTTGCGTGCTTTTCGTATAGCGAAAAAAACTAAACCTTTGCGATGTTTTGAATTTCGGGGTTCATTCGACTTGGCACTGAGCCAAGGATTCCAGAAAGAAAAAAGAATTTTCATTTGGTGGCTTACGGTTCAAAAGTTATTAGCATACAATATTGAAACGTTGGACAAGTGGTGGCGCTAGAGAGTTGGAGGTAAGAGACTTCAAATTTGCTATAGGTAATGCTTGGGGTGACGTTCCTCTATCATGTGCCAAATTATACAACTGGGTGTCGCCATGCGTAACGCGTCCGGTTTTCTATGGTGGGCTGCCATGACTTGCGGCATTAACTTTTCGAGAAGAAAGAAAGAAGAAGAAGCATAACGCCAACGAAGATACAATAAGAACCGCCAAGCACGGTTTCAATGGTGCCTTGGCCCCTATAATAAGCTCAAGAGCTCCCTATTATAGGGGCCAGCAGCTAATTACGGACCGCGAAGGACTCCAGCGGCAAATTGAGGAGCTAAGCATGGCATGGATCATCACACCAAATGCAACCAATGACATTACGCAATTTACAGAGCTCATAGTAGTGGAGATTGGTAATTGAAAAGCGGGAACACGCGACATAAAACGACAAGCACGAGTATTATGAATTAATCGACGTTATCGACGGTGGGGGGGTGTTGGGTGATACCGGCGTTTGGCGCTGTAATCAAATCATTTGGTGTTTTTCTGTGTGGCGTTGACAATGCCACACACAAAGTGGTTTGGGGTCTGTATGCCAAAGCATTGCAGAGATACAGGCTGAAGTGTCATTTGGGCATCATGCCCTGACATTTGTCCACTGTGGTAGGCGACAACGTTTTTCGTCTATCAATACACAACAAATGCCCTAACATCTTGATCAGCCCAGTCCTGAAGAGCCATGTGATTCAATTGTTCGTGTAAAAGGCGACCAACGTTTCATGAGGGGAGTTTCGAATCAAAGTAGGGTTTTGTCAAGCACATAAATACAAATGGCTGACAGAATGTTCGAGTCAAGTTACTCTGGCATATTTTCTGGTATCTAATGTTGTTTCGCATAAGCAAGGAATATTTTGGAGACCCAAGTTTCCATTGCAATAAGCTAATGCAATAAAAAGTTATAAGCATTGTTATATAAGTGGTAATTATTAAGGGGTAATGAATGATTGATTATTCTTTGACCATAGGTGTGCGCTGTTACAAAATTGAAATGTGGCGTGGTCCATGTGATATTGACAATGGCACTTACAAAGTTTGGTACTAAATAGTCAAAGCTTTGCCGGATATACAGCCTCAGATTTATTTTGGGCATCTTACGAACACATTCGTTGAATGCGCTAAACGAAACCGTTCGTAGTATCAACAACGAAATTCCCTGAACTTGTTGTATCAGGTTGGTCTACAAGATGATCCATCCCAATATTTGGTTAAAATCGGAGACTAACGTTCCTAGGAATTAGTACGCGAAAACGTAGGTTTTTCACTTTAATCAAAATGGCGGACAGGAAGTAATTGCCATTGTTGGAATCATTTGGTATCGATGTTCTCGGCACTACCCAAAGAATATATAAACATGACTTTCATGGCAATAGTCTAATTTTTTCAAAAGTTATTAGCAGTGTTGTAAGATATTTCATTAGTAACTTTTCTAGACACACCGCAACTAGGTTGCGCTGCCACCGAAGTTTTTTGGGGAGGTAGCTTCGAGGGCATGTGAGCAACATCAACTTTGTTGGAATTATTTTTCGGAACGATAGCGATAATTCGTCAATAACTAGTTATATATATCGCATGTTGAACACAAAATTCAAATGGCACGACGACGCGTAAACTGCGACTCCGCCACCTGGACAAAGTGATATCATTCAGACTCGCAGACCCACCGAATACAAAGAGAACCCGTTATGTGGATTTTTGGCCCAACCATTCAGCAGTTATAAGCAAAAATATCGCGTTTGTTCATATTCGCCTGACCACTAGGTGGTTCTGGCGGTCCGAAAACCACCACCCCTTTTGAACAGGTAGTCTCAGGTCATGCTTTGGTTTTACCATACACCAAGTCTTTTGTCTTCCTAACGCCAAAAACCGTTGCCGGAGTTACATAGCCTCACAAGCATGTTTTGCGTGCTTTTCCGTAGAATTTGACGTCTTTCTCGTGGGTATTCGATAACGGTGTGGCGCGATCAACTTGATTCCATCATCCTTTCATTGGGGCGCGCCATCATCAGACAGCTGAATACTGTGCCTAGTGTTCGCGCTAATTTTTCATCGAACAATCGGCACTAACCGTCGGCTAGGTCAGTTCGTCAACAGTATGTTTCTCAAACAAGTGACAAATAGCGAAAAACTACACGACCTTGCGATTTTTGAATTTCGGGGTCATTTTCGACTTGGCCTGAGCCAAGGAGACAGCGAGGAAAAAAGAATTTTCATTTTGTGGCTTACGGTTCAAAAGTATTAGCATAAAAATAGTGAATTTTGGACATCAAGTGGCTGGCGCTAGAGAGTTAGGAGTTTAGAGACTTCAAAAATTTGCTATAGTTAATGCTGGGGACTGTCTCCTCTATCAGTGTGCCAAATTATACAACTTTCCCGCGAATCGCGTTCTATGGGCTAGCCATTTAAGACTTGCGGCGAAGAAGAAGAAGAGAAGAAGAAGAAGAATAATAAATACAGGTGCAAGGCAGCAATTACACGGGCCAAGCACGTCCAGAGGAAAAATTGTTGGAGGAGCATACAGCACGGCATGGCATCATGCGACACCAAATGCAGGAAAGGAGTAACTGAAGCAATTTTAGGATGATTGTAATTGACGCGTAAATGAGTCACGGGAAAACTAAACTCTAAATAAAGCACTAGTAGTCTATGATTCAAAGTGGGCTTATCACTTTTGGCACCAACAGGTGGCGCGTGTCAATCAAATCAGTGCTTTGGGTGTGTTCTGCGTGGGATGACAAGGGTCGGCACCACAAAAAGTTTGGTGTCATGTATGGCCAAGCATTGCACGTTGATGACGGCTGAAAGCTGTTCATTGTTTGGCATCATTTGCCTGAATAATTTGTGCTCGATCTCGTGGTATCTGCGAAACGGTTTTGTCTATCAAATACAAAATCCATAACATTTTGTCAGCACAGTCTGAAAGATCATGTGATTCAATTTGGTGAAAAAATCGGACAACAACGGTTGGCTGAGGAGAGTTCGAAAAGTAGGTTTTCAACATAATATCAAAATGGAACGGGACAGGAAGTTCAGCGTACTTCATGGCATATTTGGTATCTATGTTGTCGGCATAAGCAAGGAATATTTTGAGACCAGTTTTCATTGCAATAGGCTAATGAAATAAAAAGTTATTAGCATCTTTTAATAGATGTAATTATTAATGGTTAATGAATGATTTAATTACTCTTGACCAATTTTTAGTAGGCGGCGTGTTACAAAATTGGATGTGTGCATGGTCAGTCTGGAGGTGACAATGCCACATACAAAGTTTGGTACAAATTGTCCAAAAGCTTTGCCGAGAATACAGCCTCAGATGTATTTTGGCATCTTACGAACAAATTCGTCGATGCGCTAAAACGACAAACCGTTTCGTATACTCAACAAACAAATCCATAACTTTTTGTCACTTGGTCGGACAAGATGATCCGAACCAAATTTTTTGGGTGAAAAATAGGACTAACGGTCTCGTAGGAGGAGTTCTGAAAAAGTAGGTTTTCAACTTTAATCAAAATGGCGGACAGGAAAGTACGGCCACTTTTGGAATAAATTGGTATCGATGTTCTCGGCATGACCCAAAGGATAATATAGGGGACATGACATTTCATGCAAAAAAGTCTAATTTTTTCAAAAGTTATTAGCATTTTTAAGATATTTCAATTATAACTTTTGACCACCAGAGGTGGCGCTGCCACCAAACCTTTTTGAGTAGGCTTCAGGACATGGAGGCCAAACATTCTTTTGTAATTATTTTCGTAGCGATAACGATTATGCGTTCAAAAAATACAGCATTTGAAACATAATTCAAATGGCCGACACCTAAAATGCCCGACACGGGAAAATTTTGGGATATCATTTCGACCTCGACTACTGAAATGACCACCGAGAATCTAATGAGACCAGTTTTGTTATTTTTGTTGGCCTAACCATTCAGAAGTTATAAGCAAAAAATATGCATTTTCATATCTCCTGATCAATTAGGTGGCGCTGCCGTCCGAAACACTGCAGGTAGTCTCAGGTCATGCTTGTTATAAAACATACACCAAGTTTTGTCCATCCTGCCAAATTGTTTTTTTTTTTGCGTTAGCAGATTATAGCCTCACAAGCATTATTGCTTGCTTTTCGTAGAAATTTGTTCGGAATGGTATTCGAGAAGGTTGGACAAATCACTTGAATTCCATAACTTTTTGCCAGCATGTTCTGAAGATGATCTGAGCCCATTTTCCTGAAAATCGGACAAAACCGTTCTAGGACGAGTTCGAAAAAGTTTGTTTTTCGAACAATTGAAAATAGCGAAAAACTAAACCTTTGCGATTTTTTAATTTTGGGTTTCAATCATTCGACTCGGCCTGAGCCAAGGATTCAGAGGTAAAAAAGAATTTTAATTTTGTGGCTTTACGGTTCAAAAGTTATTAGGTACAGTCAAAAATATTGAAACTTTGGACAAGTGGTGGCGCTAGTGAAGAGTTGGAGTTAGAGACTTCAAATTTGCTACTAGTTACGTGCTGGGACTGTCCCTCTCTCAGATGTGCCAAATTATACAACTTTCCCGCAATCGGTTCTATGGGGCTGCCATAGACTTGCGCGGCAGAAGAAGAAGAAGAAGAAGAAGAAGAATAATAACAGAACGGATACAATAGGTGCCTACGCACCTTCGGCTTCTTGCTAATAATAAGCAGCAATTACGCCCTTCCGGGGGCCCCAAGCACTCCAGCGGCATATTAAGGCCTTGCCCCTAAGCTAATGGATACAATGGAGCATCACTTGGCCCCAAAGCTGCAACAGCATGGAGCCAATACTCCAGCGGCATATTAAGGATTAAGCCTGGATGATTGTGCAATTTTGAAATTGTCGCGGAAAATGGCTGCAATCATAAATACAAGCACTAGTATTATGATTAAATGACTTATCACTTTGACCAACAGCTGGCGCTGTAATCAAATGCATTTTGGGTGTTGTTCTGTGTGAGGTGACAATGGCACACACAAAGTTTGGTGTTCATTAACACTCCAAAGCATTGCAGAGATATAGGCTGAAGGTGTCATTTCGGCATCCATGCCTGAAATTCGTCGCTATGGTATGCGGAAAACGGTTTCGTCTATCGACACAAAATCCATAACATTTTGTCAGCATAGTGTGAAGATCATCTGATTCAATTTTGGTGAAAATCGGACCAACGGTTGAGGAGAAATTCGAAAAAAAAAAAAAAAAAAGTAGGTTTTTCAACATGAATCAAAATGGCGGACCAGGAAGTTCAGCTTACTCTGGCATATTTGGTATCTATGTTGTCGGCATAAGCCAGGGAATATTTTGAGGCCCCAATTTTTCATTTGCAATAGGGCTAATGCAATAAAAAGTATTATCATTTTTTATAAGTGCAATTTTTAATGGTAAATGAATGGTTTATTACTCCTTGAACTAGAGTGGCGCGGGGTTACCAAATTGATGTGACAATGGTCAGTGTGAGGTGACAATGGCACATACAAAGTTTGGTGCAAATATGTCAAAGCTATTGCAGAGATACAGCCTCTATAGAGCATGTATTTTGGCATCTTACGAACAAAAATTCGTTGAGTGCGCTAAACGAAAACCTTTTCGTATAATCGAAACGAAAATCCCTGAAACTTTTTGTCAGCTTGGTCTGAAGATGATGATCACGAAACCAAATTTGGTGACAAATCGGACTACTAACGGTCTAGGGTGGAGGACGTTCGAAAAAGTAGGTTTTCAACTTTAAATCAAAATTGGGACAGGAAGTATGGGGGGGCAATTTTGGAATAATTGGATATCAGATGTTCTCGGGCATGACCCAAAGAATATTAGCGACATGAACTTTCATTGCCATAGTTCTAATTTTTTCAAAAAGTTATTAGCAGATATTTATTCTATATTTCATTATAACTTTTGACCACAAGGTGGCGCTGCACCAAAGGTTTTTCGAGTAGCTTTCAGGGCATGGAGCCAAACATTCTTTGTAATTATGTTTGTCCAGCGATATGATAATGCGTTTAAAAAAAAAATACAGGTCATTTTGAAACATAATTCAAAATGGCCGCCACCTCAAATGGGCCGACATATGGGAACAAAATTGGATATCGTTCAAATCCGGCATGACCCACCCCGAATCTAAACGAGGATCAGTTTTGTGATTTTTGGTTCAAACATTCAGAAAGTTATAGCAACCACAATATGCATTTTCTATCTCCTGACCACTATGGGTGGCGGCGTCGAAACAACTGCAGGTAGTCTAGGGTCATGCTTGTTATAAACCCAAAAAGTTTGGGTCTCAAATACGCAAAAACGTTTGGGAAGTTATAGATCACAAGCATTTTTGGTTGCTTTTAGTAGAATTTGTCACGTGGTCTCGAGAAAGGTTGGGAAACAATCAACTTGAATTCCCATAACTTTTGGCCGGCATCTCTTAGATGATTGAGCCAAATTTTCCGTGAAAAATCGGGACTAACCGCTAGGACGGAGTTCGAAAAAAGTACGGTTTTTTGAAAAATTGAAAATAGCGAAAGAAAAATAAACCTTGGATTTTTGAATCTTCGGGGTTCATTTGACTTGGCTGAGCCAGGGGAGTCAGAGGAAAAAGAATTTTCATTATGTGGCTCACGGTTCAAAAGTTATTAGCATAAAAATATTGAAATTTGGACAAGTGGTGGTGCTAGAGAGTTGGAGTTAGAGACTTCAAATTTGCTATAGTTAATGCTGGGACTGTCCTCTATCAGTGTGCCAAATTATACAACTTTCCACGCAATCGGGTTCTATAGATACCATAGACTGGCGGTGAAGAAAGAAAGAAGAAGAAAGAAGAAGAATAGCGCCAGCGGATGCAATAGGTGCCCCTCACGCACCTTCGATTAGCAGCCTAAATATAGCTGCAAGCAGCATTAAGCACTCCAGCCTTTAAGTGAGGATCTAAACATGGCATGGAGGATCAGACCAAATGCAACAATGAGCAATTCACGGCAATTTTTAGGATGATTGTGATAGAAATTGCGGAAAAATCATAAATACAAGCACTAGTATTATGATTAAATGGTTTATCACTTTTGACCAACAGGTGGCGCTGTAATCAAATGATTGGGTGTGTGTTCTGTGTGAGGTGACAATGTTACACACAAAGTTTGGTGTCAGGTATGCCAAAGCATTGCAGAGATACAGGCTGAAGTGTCATTTTGGCATCATGGTTGAAATTACGTCGCTGTGGTATCACGAAAACGGTTTTGCCTATCGATACAAAATCCACAACATTTTGTCAGCACAGTCTGAAGATCATCTGATTCAATTTTGGTGAAAATCGGGATAGCGGTTGATGAGGAGTTGAAAAAGTAGGTTTCAACATAAATCAAAATGGCGGACAGGAAGTTCAGCGTGCTCTGGCATGTTGGTATCTATGTTGTCGGCATAAACTCAAAGGAATATTTTGAGACCAGTTTCATTGCAAGACTAATGCAATAAAAGTTATTAGCATTTTTTATAAATGTAATTATTACTGGTTAATGAATTATTTATTACTCTTGACCCATAGGTGGCGCGCGTACCAAATTGATGATGTGGGATGGTCAGTCTAGTGACAATGGCACCTACAAGTTTGGTGCAAATATGTCAAAGCTTTGCGAGATACAGCCTCAGATGTATTTTGGCATCTTCCTGAAAACAGATGCGTCCGATCGCATTTCGCGAAAACCGTTTAGGTATATCAACACAAAATCCATAACTTTTGTCAGCGGTCTGAAGATGATCGAACCAAATTTGGTGAAATCGGACTAGCGGTCTAGGAGGTTGAAAAAAGTAGGTTTCAACTTTAATCAAAATGGCGGACAGGAAGTATGTAATTTTGGAATAATTAGTATCGATGTTCTGGGGCATGACCCAAGAATATGTGAACCAGTTTGATTTCAATAGTCTAATTTTTTTCAAAGTTATTAGCATTTTTATATATTTATTTCATTATAACTTTTGACCTACAAGGTGGCGCTGCCACCAAACTTTTAATTAGCTTCAGGGCATGGAGCCAAACATTTTTGTAATTATTTTCATAGCGATCACGATAATGCGTTAAAAAATACAGCATTTTTGAAACATAATTCAAAATGGCCCGACGCCCAAAATAGCGATGATGAAAATTGCATATCATTCGACTTCGGCATGACCCGCAATCTACTGAGACCAGTTTTATGATTTTTGGCCAAACCATTCCAAGTTATAAGCAAATGCCATTTTTCATATCTCCTGACCACTAGGTGGCGCTGCGTCGAAACCACTGCAGGTAGTCTCAGGTCATGCTTGTTGTTATAACACCCGCAAGTTTGGTCTCAATCACGTAAACCGTTCGCGGAGTTATAGCCTCACAAGCATTTTTGCGTGCTTTTTAGTGAATTTTATCGCGTGGTATTGAGAGCGGTTGGGCCGAATCAACTTGAATTCCATAAGTTTTGCCAACATCGTATGAAGATGATCTGAGCCAATTTTCAGTGAATATGGGACTAACCGTCTAGGACGAGTTCGAAAAAGTAGGTTTTCGAACAATTGAAAATAGCAAAAAACTAAACCTTGCGATTTTTTTTTTGAATTTCGGGGTTCATTCGACTTGGCATGGTAAAGGATTCAGAAGGAAAAAAGAATTTTCATTTGTGGCTTACCGTTCAAAAGTTGTAGCATAAAATGAAATTTTGGACAAGTGGTGGTAGCTAGAGTAGAAGATAGAACTTCATTGCTATAGTTAATGCTGGGACTGTCCTCTATCAGTGTGCCAAGTCTCTAACTTTCCGCAATCGGTTCTATGGGCTGCCATAGACTGCGTGAAGAAAGAAGAATAATAAATATAGCTGCAAGCAGCAATTGCAAGGCCAAGCACTCCAGTGACAGAATTGAAGGAACTAAGCATGGCATGGAGCATCACACCAAATGCAACAATGGCAATTACAGCAATTTTTTGATGATTGTAGTGAAATTGCAGAAAAATCATAAATCTCAAGCATTAGTATTATGATTAAATGGCTTATAAATTTTGACCAACAGGTGGCGCTGTAATCAAATCATTTTGGTGTGTTCAGTGTGAGGTGACAATGGCACACACAAAGTTTGGTGTCAGTATGCCCAAAGCATTGCAGAGATACAGGCTGAAGTGTCATTTTGGCATCATGCCTGAAATTTGTCGCTGTGGTATCTTGAAAACGGTTTTTGTCTATCGATACAAAATCCATAACATTTTGTCAGCACAGTCCTGAAGATCATCTGATTCAATTTTGGTGAAAAATCCGGACCTACGGTTGATGAGGAGTTTGAAAAAGTATGTTTTTTCAACATAAATCAAAATGGCGGGCAGGAAGTTCAGCGTACTCTGGCATATTTGGTATCTATGTTGTCGGCCTAAGCCAAGGAATATTTTGAGACCAGTTTTATTGCAATAGGTTAATGCAATAAAAAGTTATTAGCATTTTTATAAATGTAATTATTAATGGTTGTTAATGAATGGTTTATTACTCTTGACCAATAGGTGGCGCTGTTGCAAATTGATGTTGCATGGTCAGTGTGAGGTGACAATGGCACCTACAAAGTTTAGTGCAAAAATGTCAAAGCTTTGCAGAGATACAGCCTCAGATGTATTTGGCATCTTCACGACCAGAGATTTGTTGATGCATTGCTTGAAAACCGTTTAGCATATCGACACAAAATCCATAACACCGTCAGCACACTCTGAAGATGATTGAGTCAAATTTGGTGAAAATCAGACTAACGGTCTAGGAGGTTGTTCGAAAAGTAGGTTTCAACATGAATCAAATGGGGACAGGAAGTATTGCCAATTTTGGCAGGTAATATCGATGTTCTCGGCAGGAACCAAAGAATATAGCGACACCGTTTTCATTCTAATAGTCTAATTTTTTCAAAAGTTATTAGCATTTTATGATATTTCATTACTATAACTTTGACCACAAGGTGGCCTGCCGCAAACTTTTGAGTAGCATCGAACTGGAGCCAACCATTTTTGTAATTATTTTTCATAACGATCTGATATCGCGTTAAAAAATATATAGCATTTTATTCAAAATGGCCCGACACCTGAAATGGCGACCGCGGAAAGTGGATATCCTTACGACTTCGACATGACCACAGATCATGGGGCCAGTTTTTGTTATTTTTGGTAAACCATTCCAGAAGTTATAGCAAAAATATGCATTTTCATATCTCCTGACCACTAGGTGGCGCTGCGTCGATACACTGCAGGTAGTCTCAGGTCATGCTTGTTGCATAACACACACCAAGTTTGGTCTCAATCGCCAAACCGTTCTGGAGTTATAGCCTCACAAGCATTTTCGCGTCTTTTGTAGAATTTGTTAGCGTGTGGTCGAGAAGCGGTTGGACAAATCAACTTCCATAACTTTTTGCTGCATCATCTGAAGATGATCTGAGCCAATTTTAAGTGAAAATCGGACTAACCGTCTGGGGCGGTTAAGTAAAAGTAGGTTTTTCAAACAATTGAAAATAAGCGAAAAAACTAAACCTTGCGATTTTGAATTTTTGAGGTTCATTCAACTCGGCCTGACAGGATTCAGAGGAAAAAATTTTCATTTTGTGGCTTCGCGGTTCAAGTTATTAGCATAAAAATATTGAAACTTTGGACAGGTGGTGGCGCTAGAGAGTTTGAATTATGACTTCACATTTCTCTGGTGAAATATGTTGACACTGTCCTCTATTAGCGTTCCAAATTCCATAACTTTCCCCCGCAAATCGGTTCTATTTGGCTGCCATAGACTTGCGGCGGAAGCGGAAGATAATAATATATAATAATATAATAATACTAATAAGAAGAAGAAAAGAAAACTAACGAACAATAGGGCCAAGCCCTTCGGTGCTTGCCCCTAATAAATATAGCTGCACGCAGCAATTACGGGCCAAGCACTCCAGCGCAAATTGAGGAGCTAAGCATGGCATGGAGCATCACACCAAATGCAAACATGGACACTTACAGCAAATTTTAGGATGATTGTAGGATTGAAATCGGTGGAAAAAAAAATCATAATCACCAAGCACTTGTAATATGATTAGAATGGGCTTATCACTTGTTGACCAAGCAGGTGGCGCCTGTAAGCAAAATTCATTTTTGTGGTGTTCTTTGTGAGGATGACAATGGCCACACACAACGTTTGGTGGGCAGGAGGCAAAAGCATTGCAGAAGATACAGGATGAATTTTCATTTTGGGCATCATGCCTGAAATTCGTGCGGCTGTGGTATGCAAAAACGGTTTTTGTCTATCAATTACAAAATCCATAAAACCATTTTTTTTCGTGTTCGCACTTGAGTTCCTTTTTGTTTTTTTTACTAAGATCATCCGATTCAATTTTGGTGAAAATCGGGACCAACGGTTGATGAGGATGTTCGAAAAAGTAGGTTTTTCAACATAAATCAAAAAGGCGGACAGGAAGTTCAGCGTACTCTGGCATATATTTGGTAGCTATGTTGTCGGCCTCAAGCCAAGGAATATTTTGAGACCCAGTTTCATTGCAATAGGCTAATGCATTAAAAAGTTATTAGCATTTATATAAGTGTAATTATTAATGGGTTTAATGAATGATTTATTAGTCTTGACCAATAGGTGGCGCTGTTTACCAAATTGATTGTGACATGGGTCAGTCTGACGGTGACAATGGCACATACAAAGTTTGGACCAATATATTCAAAAGCTTTGCCGAGATTACAGCCTCAGATGTATTTTTGGCATCTTACGAACAAATTCGTTGATGCGCTAAATGAAAACGCGTTTCGTATATCAACACGAAATCCATAACTTTTTGTCAGCGTGGTTTGAAGATGATTCGAGTCAAATTTGGTGAAAATCGACTAACGGTCTAGGAGGAGTTTTGAAAAAGTAGGTTTTGCAACTTTAATCAAAATGGCGGACAGGAAGTATGGCCATTTTGGCATAATTGTTATTGATGTTCTCGGCAGGACCCAAGGAATATAGGGAGCCACCATTTTTCATTTTACATAGTCTAAGTTTTTCAAAAGTTATAAGCATTTTTAGATATATTTCATTATAACTTTTGACCACAAGGTGCGCTGCCACCAAAACGTTTTTGAGTAGCTTCAGGGCATGGAGCCAAACATTTTTGTAATTATTTTCGTAGGCGATACGATAATGCGTTAAAAAAATACAGCATTTTGAAACATAAATTCAAAATGCCCGACACCTAAAAATGGCCGACACGTGAAAATTGGATATCATTTCGACTCGGCATGACCCACTGAATCTAAAGAGACCAGTTTTGTTATTTTTGGCCAAAACCATTCAGAAGTTATAAGCAAAATATGCATTTTTCATATCTCCTGACCACTAGCGGTGGCGCTGCGTTCGAAACACCCTGCAGGTAGTCCTCTCAGGTCATGCTTGTTATAACACACACCAAGTTTTGTCTCAATATGCCCAACCGTTGCGGAGTTATAGCCTCACAAGCATTTTGTGCGTTCTTTTCGTAGTAATTTTTTTCGCGTGGTATTCGAGAACGGTTGGACGAATCAACTTGATTTCCATAACTTTTGCCGGCCATGGAATTGATCGTCTGAAGATGATCTGAGCCAATTTTCGTGAAAATCGGACTAACCGGTCTAGGACGAGTTCAAAAAAGTAGGTTTTTCGAACAATTGAAAATAGCGAAAAAACTAGACCTTGCGATTTTTGAATTTCGGGGTTCATTCGACTTGGCCTGAGCCAAGGATTCAGAGGAAAAAAGCAATTTTCATTTTGTGGCTTACGGTTCAAAAGTTATTAGCATAAAAATATTGAAACTTTGGACAAGTGGTGGCGCTAGAGAGTTGGGAGTTAGAGACTTCAAATTTGCTAAAGTTAATGTTGGGTCTGTCCTCTATCAGTGTGCCAAATTATACAACTTTCCCGCAATCGGTTCTATGGGCTGCCATAGACTTGCAGCGGAAGAAGAAGAAGAAGAAGAAGAAGAAGAAGACGAAGAGAAGACGAAGAACCGAAGAAGAAGAATAAATAGGTGCCTACGCAATATATAGCTGCAAGCAGCAATTACGGGGCCAAGCCACTCCAGCGGCAAATTGAGGAGCTAAGCATGCATGGAGGAGCACCAATGCAACAAGCGATTACAGCAATTTTTAGGATGATTGTAATTGAAAATGGCGGAAAAATCATCATAAATACAAGCACTAGTATTATGATTAAATGGCTTATGAATTTTTGACCAACAGGTGGCGTTGTAATCAAATCATTTTGGTGTGTTCTGTGTGAGGTGCCAATGGCACACACAAAGTTTGGTGTCAGTATGCTAAAGCATTGCAGAGATACAGGCTGAAGTGTCATTTTGGCATCATGCCTGAAATTCGTCGCTGTGGTATGCGATAATGGTTTTGTCTATCGATACAAAATCCCTAACATTTTGTCAGCACAGTCTGAAGATCATCTGATTCAATTTTGGTTAAAATCGGACCAACGGGTGATGAGGAGTTTTTTTCAAAAAAAAAAAGTAGTTTTTCAACATGAATCAAAATGGCGGACAGGAGTTTCAGCGTACTCTGGCTATTTGGTATCTATGTTGTCGGCATAAGCCAAGGGAAATATTTTTAGGCCAATTTCATTGCAATAGGCTAATGCAATAAAAGTTATTAGCATTTTTATAAGTGTAAATTATTAATGGTTAATGAATGGTTTATTACTCTTGACCAATAGGGTGGCGCTTTTACCAAATTGATGTGGCATGGTCAGTGTGAGGTGACAATGGCACATACAAAGTTTGGTGCAAATATGTCAAAGCTTTGCAGAGATACAGCCTCAGAAGTGTTTTGGCATCGTACGAACACATTTGTTGATGCGCTAAACGAAAAACCCCTCGTATATCAACACGAAATCCATAACTTTTTGTCAGCACACTCTGAAGATGAACCGAGTCTAATTTCGTGAAAATCGGACTAACGGTCTAGGAGGAGTTCGAAAAGTAGGTTTTCAACTTTAATCAAAATGGCGGACAGGAAGTATGGCCAATTTTGGAATAATTGGTATTGATGTTCTCGGCATGACCCAAAGAATATAGAGACATAACTTTTATTACAATAGTCTCTATTTTTTTCAAAAGTTATTAGCATTTTTTATATATTTCATTATAACTTTTGACCACAAGGTGGCGCTGCCACCAAACTTTTTGAGTAGCTTCAGGGCATGGAGTCAAACATTTTTTTAATTATTTTCGTAGCGATCCGATAATGCGTTCAAAAAATACAGCATTTTGAAACATAATTCAAAATGGCCGACACCTAAAATGGCCGACACGGGAAAATTGGATATCATTCGACTTCGACATGACCCACCCAATCTAATGAGACCAGTTTTGTGATTTTTGGCCAAACCATTCAGAAGTTATAAGCAAAAAATATGCATTTTTCATATCTCCTGACCACTAGGTGGCGCTGCGTCGAAACACTGCAGGGTAGCTGGTAGTCTCAGGTCATGGTTGTTATAACACTTGGTATGTATTTTTCTAAGTGTTGGGGGGTTATGGCTTAAATGGATTTTTTGCGTGCTTTTCGTAGAATTTTTTCGCGTGGTATTCGAGAACGGTTGGACGAATCAACTTGAATTCCATAACTTTTTGCCGGCATGGTCTGAATATGATCTGAGCCAATTTTCGTGAAAATCGGACTAACCGTCTAGGACGAGTTCGAAAAAGTAGGTTTTTTCGAACAATTGAAAATAGCGAAAAAACTAAACCTTGCGATTTTTGAATTTCGGGGTTCATTCGACTTGGCCTGAGCCAAGGATTCAGAGGAAAAAATAATTTTCATTTTGTGGCTTACGGTTCAAAAGTTATTAGCATAAAAATATTGAAATTTTGGACAAGTGGTGGCGCTAGAGAGTAGAAGATAGAGACTTCAAATTTGCCATAGTTAATGCTGGGACTGTCCTCTATCAGTGTGCCAAATTATACAACTTTCCCGCAATCGGTTCTATGGGCTGCCATAGACTTGGCGGAAGAAGAAGGCGGAAGAAGAAGAAGAAGAAGAAGAATGCCTACGCACCTTCGGTGCTTTGGCCCCTAATAATAACGCCAACGTATTTCAATATAGCGTGTTTTGCAAGCAGCTAACGATTGTCATAGTGCCTCCGCACCTTCGGGGGCCAAGCACAATTACGGGCCAGCAGCGGCAAATTGAGGAGCTAAGCATGGCATGGAGCATCACACCAAATGCAACAATGAGCAATTACAGCCATTTTAGGATGATTGTAATTGAAATGGCGGAAAAAATCATAAATACAAGCACTAGTATTATGATTAAATGGCTTATCACTTTTGATCAACAGGTGGCGCTGTGATCAAATCATTTTGGTGTGTTCTATGTGAGGTGACAATGGCACACACAAAGTTTTGGTGTCAGTATGCCAAAGCATTGCAGAGATACAGGCTGAAGTGTCATTTTGGCATCATGCCTGAAATTCGTCACTGTGGTATGCGAAAACGGTTTTGTCTATCGATACAAAATCCATAACATTTTGTCATCACAGTCTGAAGATCATCTGATTCAATTTTGGTGAAAATTGGACAAACGGTTGATGAGGAGTTCGAAAAAGTACGTTTTCAACATAAATCAAAATGGCGGACAGGAAGTTCAGCTTACTCTGGCATATTTGGTATCTATGTTGTCGGCTTAAGCCAAGGAATATTTTGATACCAGTTTCATTGCAATAGGCTAATGCAATAAAAAGTTATTAGCATTTTTATAAATGTAATTATTAATGGTTAATGAATGGTTTATTACTCTTGACCAATAGGTGGCGCTGTTACCAAATTGATGTGGCATGGTCAGTGTGAGGTGACAATGGCACCTACAAAAGTTTGGTGCAAAAATGTCAAAGCTTTGCAGAGATACAGCCTCAGATGTATTTTGGCATCATACGACCAAATTCGTTGATGCGCTAAACGAAAAACCATTTTCGTATATCAACACGAAATCCATAACTTTTTGTCAGCACACTCTGAAGATGATCCGAGTCAAATTTGGGTGAAAATCAGACTAACGGTCTAGGAGGAGTTCGAAAAAGTAGGTTTTCAACATGAATCAAAATGGCGGACAGGAAGTATGGCTAATTTTGGCATAATTGGTATCGATGTTCTCGGCAGGACCCAAAGAATATAGCGAGACACATTTCATTTTAATAGTCTTATTTTTTCAATAGTTATTAGCTTTTAAGATATTTCATTATAACTTTTGACCACAAAGGTGGCGCTGCCACCAAACTTTTTGAGTAGCTTCAGCGCATGGAGCCAAACATTTTTGTAATTATTTTCGTAGCGATACGATAATGCGTTCAAAGATACAGCATTTTGAAACGTAATTCAAAATGGCCGACACCTAAAATGGCCGTCACGGCCATGAAAATTGGATATCATTCGACTCGACATGCCCCACCGAATCTAATGAGACCAGGTTTTGTGATTTTTGGCCAAACCATTCAGAAGTTATAGGCAAAAATATGCACTTTTCATATCTCCTGACCACTAGGTGGCGCTGCGTCGAAACACTGCAGCGTAGTCTCAAGTCATGCTTGTTATAACACACACCAAGTTTGGTCTCAATACGCCAAACCGTTGCGGAGTTATAGCCTCACAAGCATTTTTGCGTGCTTTTCGTAGAATTTTGTTCGCGTTGGTAGTCGAGAACGGTTGGACAAATCAACTTGAATTCCATAACTTTTTGTACCGGCATCATCAGAAGATGATCTGAGCAAATTTTCGTGAAAATCGGGGACTAACCGTCTAGGACGAGTTTGAAAAAAGTAGGTTTTTCGAACAATTGACAAATAGCGAAAAAACTAAACCTTGCGATTTTTGGATTTTGGGGTTCATTCGACTTGGCATGAGCCAAGAATTCAGAGGAAAAAAAAGAATTTTAATTTTGTGGCTTACGGTTCAAAAGTTATTAGCATAAAAATTTTGAACTTTTGGACAAGTGGTGGCGCTAGAGAGTTGGAGTTAGAGACTTCAAATTTGATATAGTTAATGTTGGGACTGTACTTCTATCAGTGTGCCAAATTATACAACTTTCCCGCAATCGGTTCTATGGGCTGCCATAGACTTGCGGCGGAAGAAGAAGAAGAAGAAGAAGAAGAAGAAGAAGAAATATAGCTGCAAGCAGCAATTACGGGGCCAAGCACTCCAGCGGCAAATTGAGGAGCTAAGCATGGCATGGAGCATCACACCAAATGCAACAATGAGCAATTACAGCTATTTTAGGATGATTGTAATTGAAATTGCGGAAAAATCATAAATACAAGCACTAGTATTATGATTAAAATGGCTTATCACTTTTGACCAACAGGTGGCGCTGTAATCAAATCATTTTGGTGTGTTCTGTGTGAGGTGAGAATGGCACACACAAAGTTTGGTGTCAATATGCCAAAGCATTCCAGGGATACAGCCTCAAGTGTCATTTTCTCATTGTGCCTCAAATTCGTCGATGTGGTATGCGAAAATTGTTTTTGTCTATCGATACAAAATGCATAACATTTTTTGTCAGCACAGTCTGAAGATCATCTGATTCAATTTTGGTGAAAATCGGACCAACGGTTGATGAGGATTTGAAAAAGTAGGTTTTCCAACATAAACCAAAATGGCGGACAGGAAGTTCAGCGTACTCTGGCATATTTAGTATGTATGTTGTCGGCATAAGTCACAGAATATTTTGAGACCAGTTTAATTGCAATAGGATAATGCAATAAAAAGTTATTAGCAGTTTTATAAATGTAATTATTAATGGTTAATAAATGGTTTATTACTCTGTTGCATGAAATAAATCCTGATGTGAAGAAAAAAACTTAACCTTTGTTTTGAGAATCATTGGAATGAAGTCATCTATACATGATGCAGAATAGGACATTCAAAAATTACACATAAATTTTTACTCTTAGGAGAAAATCCTTCAAAATGTTCATTTTGTCAGAATTCATTGTCCATTAAACATATCCTTCTAGATTGTATTACATCTGCCTGTGTGAGAAAACCTTTTTTATTCCGTTGATAGTTTTGTAAAAAAATTTAATCAAGTGAATCCGAACATGATCCTAAGGTTTCTAGAATAATAAATTTTAAACATCTTTTTCTAGTCTTCCTTTGATTGATTGCACTTTATTCTCGCCATTAATATAGCCTTAGAAGCTGGTATGGCATTTAAAAGAAAAGAAAGAAAGAAAGAAAGAATTTTAGAAGTTTACAGTCTGTGTACAAAAGCATAATTGTTTTGGGGTTTGACTCAGCTTGAGCGAGTTTTGTACATGAAGCTCTGCAAGAGCCATAATAAATTGATGGGTTGGGAGGGTTAGTTTTAGAATGTATTCCATTGCAGTTACAAATTACTTTCATTAAAAAAGTATTCAGTAATGTAATCCAAACAGCACATTATTAATGTAACCTGATTACTTTTGGATTCCTTTAAAGTCATATAAAAGTGAGGTAAGAAGTAATCAATTTAGTTTTATTTAACAATGAATTTAAAATAAAACTATATATAATAATAATAATAAAAAAAAAACAATCTTGTCTTTTTTCACCAACTAGAGATTTCACAGCCCTGTATATTTATATAAAAGGCTATACAGACATCTAGTGGCTACAGTATGGTATTACAGATTGTTTTATTTTTATTTCTTTAATATGCACAAGGAAAAACATAGTTTAAACAATATTTTAAAATTAAAAATAAAAATATATATTTACATATTAGTCTATTTTAAAATACATGTTGATCAAGGCTGTGATCTTTTTAATTTTATTGACTGACCCTGCATTAGAGGTGGAAGTTCCCCTTTGGGAGTTCCCTTTCTCTAGCTCTTTTTCTGCTAGAAACTTACAAAGATCATAACTTCGTTTTTGGTCGAAAATGAGTTATTTAGATTTTTGGCATATTCAAGACCTTCGTTTGTCATGTGGATGAGTATCTTGAATGAATTCCGTTTTTTTTTTTTTTTTTTTTTGTTAGAAAATAATGAGTTGTCTTAACAGTAAGTTCCAAAAGACCATGAGAAACAAAGGCAGAACACTGTAACATCAGTTACCGCTCTTTGGCTTGAGTTATGGTACTCTACTCTTGTTTAGCCGCGCGTTACTGTAACTTACTGGTGGCTGCTACCTACCAGATTGTACGGTTATGTGCCTTCGTTTTAATGTTCATTAAAATTATGGTGTAGCCTGTGTACTATGTGCAGCTGCCATCATTCCTTCTAACTTCTGATGTCCTCAAAGCTTTTTCCTGCACAAACGCGGTCAGAACATTTAGTATGGTCTGAACCCGCTCCATCGACAAACGTGCGATTTCGATCGCGAAGGATTATGCAGAGTTGACAGAAAAGTGTTACACATGTCGTAGCAGTTGAATACAATAGCATCCAGCTACAGCCCCGCAGACTCACCTACGGTTAGACACCACTGGCTGGACACTAGTGGATAGACAGCCTACGTCATTTCCATTTTCTCCGTCATTTCCGTTTCGCCGCCAATTTCCGTTTTCACCGCTGGATGGACAGCAATTTTATTTCCTATTTTCACCTCTGGATTGAGATATATTTATTTTATATTTTCATCTCTGGATAGACAGCATATTTAGTTATCACCTCTGGGTGGACAGAATATTTATTTTATATTTTCACCTCTGGATGGACAGAATATTTATTTTATATTTTCACCTCTGGATAGACAGCATATTTAGTTTTCACCTCTGGATGGACAGTGTATTTATTTTATATTTTGACCTCTGGATTGACATTTATTTATTTTATATTTTCACCTATGGATAGACAGCATATTTATTTTTTGTTTTCACCAGTGGATAGACAGCATTCTTTGCAGGCTTAATTGCACACGTATTTTTCCGTATTGTCATTTTACTTTTATGACTTAAAATATATAATATAAAAGCTGTGTGCAAATTGAAATATGATCTTTATCATATCTCTTTACATAAAACAATTCTCAATAATATACTTAATAACTGCATTCACAAGAACCACCTTGAAAATATATATTGTTCAGATCATATCACTATTTTTTGTGACCTAAATTCAGCCTAGATAAATGGACTATAACGTTTTGTCAATACAACAGAATTGTACATGTTAATTGACCACAGTATTTTGCCTTGCCCATTTGGATATTCAATTCTTCTTTTTTTTTTTGTTCTGTTTTTAAAATATACATAGATTCACATGATCAGACAATTTACTAAACAATCCAGATCAAATTAACACTTCATGGTTTTTGCGATATTTATTGGAAATGACACAATCTAATTAGTAAAATTTGTCAAATCTGACCATCAGAATGAAGATGCCACAGTCAGGCCCGTAAGGTTGTGGGGGAAGTCCCTATTTCAAGAGAAAATAAAATATGAACAGTTCCAAATAAACTATTGCACACTGTGGACACCACACCTCATTCCTGCCCCCTAAAACTGGCAGTCTGGGCAATGCTCAGGAAATTCAGGGTCTGTATAAAACCCTCGCAGGTCTCCATGTCTTCCGTTTCTACAGTACCCCACCCAGTCTTTGAAAAAACACATCTGCAATTTCTGCATTGTACAATTTTAAAAGGGACACACATGTCTCTTACAGCCTGGGGCAGTTTTTTGACATTCACCACACCTAAAGCAAGAACAGATGTACAATATGATTAGAATGAGCATGTTTATATTTAACTATATTAGAGTAGAAGTGTTGATTTAAGGCCAATACAGAAATGAAAAATTGATTAAAAACTTATTCTCCAGCCAAGCATAATGGGCCCGGTGTCTAAATTCTAGACTGCTCACCACATCCCTCAAGGCTGTACATGTTAATGACAGGGTAAGGTAGGCGGCATCTCCGTCTGAGAGGATCACCTCTAGACAAACCTTCTCCAAAACACTTTTTGGCATCTGTGAAAAAAAAGATTTTTTAAAAAAATGATGGTGGTGATGTTGTTTGTTGCCAAGGTTGCAGTTGTACATGCAATAGCCTGTGGAAACAAAGACAAAAAAACATTAACTACAGATTCAAACAATATACATATGGTGTGTCATATTGAGAAAATGTACCCACCTTTGTATTTTACAGATGTCGCAAGATGAGCCTTTAAATGAATGATTACACGGTATCGGTCTGTGGGTTTAAAAATGTTTGAATTGCACAGTGGGCAGTGATACCGGCTGCAGCACTCTGTGCATTTCTGTATTGGTGGTAGCTCCGTCCCCTCTACGCACACTAATGTGATTTGCCTAAAAGAAGAGGGTAGTATTAATAGATTGTTTATGTAATAAGTATAGTGAGACATATGAAATACCGGTAGTACCTTATAATTCATAAGAGTTTACAAAAATCCAATTAATAACTTTTCAAAAAAAAAAAAAAGGAATTGAACAATGTAGGTGAAAACTTGTGTGTGGTAGATGGACTGTAAAAAATAGTGTGGTAACAAAAACAAAAAAAACATATAAAATGTTAATATTCTCCTATACAAAATATGTAAAATGGTAAATGGACTGCATTTAGGCTATATAGCGCTTTCAACAGACCCATGGCCACCAAAGCGCTTTAAATATCATCATAAACATATTAAACAGGCAGGCACACGTGCATAGGGAAAAGTACTACTTCAACAAAAAACAAAAAAACATAGCTAGCTAGCAAACTCTCGTGTGCATAGACAACCTAGCATTTTAGACTATTCTCTACCAAGACTGTTATATGAGATCTCGTTAACTGGGTACAATCTTCACACATCCAAGTGAAAAAAAAAAACGTATTTACAATATACATCATAACACTCAAAGAACGATTTAATTGGAAAATCTATTGTAGCAACCTAACGTTAGCTCTAGAATTGAGGGCACACCAGAGTTCAGTAATACCTTTAAAAAAACACGACACAGTACCCTGAAAACAAGACGATTTTTTTTAACTAGCTAGTTTGTACATTTGAATTCTGACATGACCTATAAATCATTGACAGTTTATTATTTTTTCTTACCGCTGACATCTGCATGGCGCGTCAAAATTGAAAAGTGAACGACGATACGGAAATGACGTCAATTTGAAAAGTGAATGACGATACGGAAATGACGTCTGCTGGAAATCCAGTCCAGCCAGTGGTGTCTAACCGGAGGTGAGTCTGCGGGGCTAAGCCCCGCCTCATCCAGTTCGGGTACCGGACCTGGGTTGAAACACCCATGGATCTAGCTGGCAGAGTGCCAAAACTTCGCCGGCGCCTTCAGCCCTGCCCTAAACACGGTCGAGCCAACGCTAGACTAATATATCTATGTAGGTATTTTGCCATGTCAAATGTATTAATAATGCTATCAGAATGCAACCAAACACAGGATAGCAATAAGTAGATGGCTATAAATAATTGTAAGTCATACAAATTAAATGCCATGATTACTGGATTTTATACAGGTGTTATTCTAATGATTTTGTTAATGGTGATCAGCAACCAAATATTGATAATGTGGAAGTTACTGCCTTTTGCCCTAAGTAGGTTAACTGCAGTCTGGAGCAATGGGTGTGCCAAAAGCTGGGGGCGTGACAAAAAGGTTTCTCATTGGTGAAACGAAAGGTAGGGGGCGTGCCAAAAGGTTTCTCATTGGTGAAAGGAAAGGTAGGGGGCGTGTCAAAAGGTAGTGCATAAAGGGTAAAAAAAAAAAAAAAAAAAAAAAAAAGCTGGGGAGCCATATATTCTTAACCGCAGATTAAAAGGAAGCCATAACTTCAACATAATCCTATAAAACCAAATTTAATTCTTCTAAGGTAAAAACGGCGTTAATGATATTAAGAATATTATTTTAAATTACTTTTGAAAGTACCTTCAAAACTTCTGCATGGCTCGGTTTACTGACGTCATCACCATCGCAAGTTTAGGTCTTGATTTATCAATAATCAAAAACAAATTACAATTATTTTTTCGAGAATACAAACGTCTCTTAACACGGTTAGTTGCACTAGCTGTTCTGAAGTTCAAGTCAAAAGTTGTATTTGTTAACATTAGTTAATGCACTGTGAAGTGAACTAACAAGAACAAACGAACAGCTGTATTTTTATTAACTAACAAAGTTTAATAAATACTGTATCAAATGTATTGGTCATAGTTAATGTTAGTTAATACATCAGTGTTAACAGATGAAACCTTATTGTAAAGTGTTACCCTCGAAAACTATGTTTTGCTTGATAGAGAAAAATATATAGTTGACAAAACCACTAAATTATAAAATTTAAAAATTAGTCAGAGCTTAGTAACCTTATGTTAAGTTACACAAGCAAACAGACACAGCTATATGCACTAAAACATTTATTTAGCTTTCAGTTTCAGTCACCAATTCAAGTAAAAAAAAAATATAGATAGATAGATAGATAGATAGATAGATAGATAGATAGATAGATAAATAGATAGATAGATAGATAGATAGATAGAAATAGATAAACCACTCATTCATTTATTCTGTAGTAGCAGTGCATTAGAACAAAATTCAGCAAACTCTTTGTCTGAATAGAAAGTTGTGAAGACCCCCTTCTTTCCATGGCTACAATATCCAGAGGTGTTTTTGTAGATGCATCCACAGCCATCACACCTGCTGAGCTCAAACTCACTCTGTAGGTCTTCCTTATATCTGGACTGACAGACTTCCAGTCAATGATACCTACACAAGAAAAAAACAAATGTTGAGAGATTCAAACCAAAAGTAACCAATAAGTATTTCTAAATATAAAATAAAAAAGACTGCAAGTGTTGTCACTAGCAGAAGCGCAAGTGTGTGAGAGTGCAAGTGCAAGTCTGCAGCCAGACCTTTCTCCGTTATATTATAAGACAACTGTACTGCTGACTCTTCACTGAGACCAGTCATTTTTGTTACTAAAAGTACATATGATTCCTGTGCATGATTTCTAAAAGAATGGAATCACAAAAAAAGGTGACTGGCACTCATCTATACCATAGGTTATACAAATTTTTGGTTTAACATGTTGGAGTAACTTCAAAAGAGTAAATGTCCTTCGAGTGCACTTTGGGCAATGGTACAGTTGAGGCATGAGGATCTAATACAAAAGGCTAATTATTCAGTAAAGTTACTGGCAGTGCTTGTCTTCCTCTTCCACAATGTTGACAATGTGATTCTGAAGGAAAGTCGGTGTCTTTCTCAGGTATGTTGGATATACAATGTTGAAAGGAAAATACATACAGAAGGCTGTTATGAAGGCTTCATCAAGGCTGGTGCACTGACACACGTCTATTCACTCTTCTGTCACCACACTGAACCCTCCTCCTATGATTGCAATTTTACAGTCAATATCCATCAGGTGTATGGTAGGAAAGGGTGTAGCAGGGTCTCCCTACATTAAAAAATAAAATACAAAATAATAATAATAAAAAACTAATAAATGCTTTTCAATTTCATCAAATTCTGTTCCATCCTCTTTGGCTCAGACAGTGTAGCTACATACAGTGCAGAACTGCAAAAAAAACTATTAGAAGCTAATGTATAAGGGTCACAATATATGATGCATTTCATGTCCTTGTTTACACTGATAAATCTTACATTGTTTTCTAAAGGTATTGTTTTTAAATTTTTAACAGATGGGCTAAAAGGGTACAGAAGAATAAAATATTACAAGAAAAGATTTGAAAGAAGATATTTTACAGTTGATGATTTTTTTTTACTATACTCACTCCAGCAGGTGTTCTTAAGTATGGGTATTTTTTTTGTACATCCTCCACAGACATTCCTTCCGTGCTTTCTAAGCGTCTCCAGGAGAATGTTCGTGCCGTGTGATCTTTGACAGTCCAGGTGTCTGGATGTGTTTTCCGATACTCACTTTGAAGCACATTCACATGGTTCTCAACAGACATTGAATCCCGCCCAATACAAATTTCCTTCATCAGAACAACAGAAACAGATCATGTTTAGACCCTGACAGATATGAGAAACATGTAAATACTTACTGAACAAGGTGCTTTAGATAAAAAAAAAAAAAAAAACATTGAACTGCATAAACATTAAGATGATGGTCAGACAGTGAAAAAGTGGAGTAGATACAAAAAAAGATTTAAATATCTGTAGTACAGTATCTTCCTTACATTGACTTGCACTACGTGAAAATGTAAAATTGATTAACAGTGCAAAAATAAATGATGCATATGTACAAAAAAATTCATTCAGCCAAGTATGGTGACCCATACTGTGGTGACCCATATGGCACTTACATATGCTACAATAACCTGCAAGTGGTGCATGCTCTGCTTTAAATTTCCAGTTTAGGGATGTGTCAGGTGTGCTAAAAACACAAATGTGACTGATTGTAATTTTCCAGCAAATAAAGATTACAATATATTGTTACTACAATATCGTGTGTGATTATGTTGATAGAGATAAATCAATGAATTAAAAACAATGTAACTTACACAGTCATTTCCTTTTATATTTCTCTGGAAATGGTACTTCACAGGATGTATTCTGTACTGTATTGCAGAAAAAGGATGCCGATACAAACTTTCAACTCTGAGAGCTTCACCTTCGATGCAGATGCGGTCATCGTTTTGTCTCACTGTACATACAGTATGTCTGTAAACAACAATAAACTACTAAAGCTGCTAGATATAACGAAAAGGAAAAATTAAGATCGTATTGTAACAAGCTATCTTAATATACATTTGTGGTATATAAAGTATAGATAAATGTATGATGAATAATTACCTCACGTCTTATCGCCGCCACCTTCTGTTGTCTAAAGGAAATTACGTAAATGTATATTTTCCGCTGATTGGCCAACACAGTAAAACACCTTTCACCAATAAGAAAACTTTTAGGCACGCTCCTACCTTTCGGCACGCCCATTGCTCCAGGTTGCAGCTACACCTGTCTCTTTTGCCTTGGCATGACTTCTCACTTTTTGCTGACAATACAAAGGCAGAGTAGGCTACAGTGACTTTAAAATAGTGGTCAAAAGTCAAGTTTGAGCTCAAGATTTTTTTATATAATTTTCATTGCTAAAACATCTATTTGCCTGATTTGCAGTGTCCTACCTATAATTAATTTGGCAGGGCAACTTAAAATCTTTAAAGTCATGTTTCTCAGTTCCATACACTTGCGACTTAAGGTCTTGGAACTTTGTAAGGCATTATGGCTGTTTTACTTGTGTTCAATTAGGTCCTGTGATACTAAGGAGCTGTCTTCATGACATTTATGAGGATGATTCTATTAGATCCGTTTGTATAGCGACTGACATATTCGTGTGGGCTGCAATTTAATTAGCTAAAAATTTTATTTAAACTTATTTTTTACGTAGAGAATTTAGACAGGCCCTTCTTAAACATGGTATACAAAGTAAAGAACAAAAAATGTGGATTATGCCTAAAGCATTTTAGTTGTCATTTGTGTTTTATAGGGTATATATGTTCAACTAGGTCCTGTACCTAGTGATATGTTAAGTAAGATTTCAGTACATCTGAGGATGACTCAACCAGGTACACTTGTAGCCACTGGGAATGACAATTTTGCCATTAAGACATATTTGTGTGGTTTTCAATTTAGTCAAAATATTTTATTTAAATGTATTTTTTTGTGGCTGTTTCTTAGAGAATATAGACATATTTGAGCATACAATACAAGCTTATTGCCAAACCTTAACCTAAACCTGTACATTTGTATGTTGTGTAAAACAGCAGGTATAATACAACCACATTTCAAAGGTGGGACATTTTGTAAAATGTGATAAAATGTCAGAATCTGTGGTTTGTTAATTCTTTTGAACCTTTATTTAAGTGAATGATGGATAAAGAAAAGATTTCCAATGTTTTCACTGACCAACTTAAGTGTTTTTTTGTAAATATAAATAAATTCTGATTTTGATGGCTGCAAACACACTCCAAAAAAGTTGGGATAGAGTCATGTTTACCACCTTGTCATATTATCTTTAATTTTAATTACACTTTGTAACCATTTGGGAATTGAGGATAAGAATTGTTGCAGTTTTGCAATGGAATTAATGGTCATTTTTGCCTGCAAGAAGTGCTGAACAGTCTGTGGTTGTCCTGGTGTGATTCTGCTTTTCATGTGTGGTCATACATTTTCAATGAAAGACAGATCTGTACTGCAGGCACGTCAGTGAAGAACGTTCCTTATAGAATAGAGTGTCTAATAAATTCTTCTGTTGAAGCACGTACAGAATGAGGCCAGTCGTTTTCTTGCTTCTCAGGAAAGATGTCCTCTTGATGGCAGTTTATGTCTCTGTCTAATCCCAATATATACTTCCCCATCAATGATTCTTCCATACAAATGCAGTTGACTCATGCCATTAACATTGATGCACTCCCAAACCGTAACAGATGTTTGCTTTTGCACCTGTTGCTGATTAAATGTCTGGATGGGACTTTTGTCATTGAGACTGAGAACTTAATGTCCATTTTTCTAAAAGCAAACTGAAAAGTGGATTGTCCTGAGCACATCACACATTTCCACTATCTTGGATCATCTGAGATGAGAGTTTGGGCCTGAGAAGCTTGGGTCATGTCTGTATAGAATTGATAAATAGATTTCTGCTGGATTAACAGAGATTCAAGTTGCATTTCTAGGTGCAGAAGCAGACTGTGTTAAGTCACAACAGTTTTTAAAAGAGTTCCAGAGGCCATGTAGTAATATTTAACACAATAGCATGATGATTTTTCATTCAATGCCATCTGAGGGTCAAAGGTCATGTACATTCAGTGGAGGGTGGTGAGACAATATCATGCTTTGCTTGAAAAGAGTTATCATGAAGTATTACTAATTCATCAGCTTTATTTTGGATGGTTTTTTAAAACACTTTAACTTGGATATTCCTATAAGCTTTTAAACTGTTATTTTGGCTCTGTTTCTACTTTTTTGGGAGTGTGTTGCAGTCATTAAAATGAAAATTTTGTATGTATTTACAAAATACTATCAATTTGGTCTGTGGAAAGATTGGAAAATGTTTTCTGTGTACTTCTGTCAGTTAATAAAAGGTTAAAAAGAATTAACAAATCCCAGAATCTTGATCTACTGGATTTTATAAAATGTGGCAATATATCTGGAAATGGGGTTGTGCATAAAGTAATGAAGCAAAAAACATGTTTAGAAAAGTAGATTATGTCTAAATAATTTCAATTGTAATCTGTGGTGGTTTTATTGGCTACATGTGTTCAGCTAGGTCCTGTAGTGATTACGTCTATGACGATGATTTAATTAGGTGCGCTTGTAGGCTCATGGCACTGTTGCTATTATGCGATATTTGTGTGGTTATCAATTTAATTTGGCAAAATATTTTATTTAAACTTATTTTTTGTTTAGAGAATTTAGACACATTTTGAGCATATAATACAAGCTGACCCTTAAACCTTAACTTGCACATTCGTATTTCATGTAAAACAGCAGTTATAAAAGACAGTTACGATAAGAGGTAACATAACATAGTATAAATATTAAGTGTTCTGATGTCAAACGATTGATTTCTTTCAGCCTAACAAAGGTTTTTTCTGTCCGTCTCTCTTGGGTTATGGGCTACTGTGTGATTCATAGGTGATTTTACTCTTTGCTGGTTTTTTTTTTCTTCTTCTTTTTTTTTCCTTTCTTTCCCTTGCAGCATAGTAGGCTATAGCAGCAGATTTGAAGGAACATTATTTAAATTTTAAGTTAATGTTACGAATGGCACTGAGTGATTAAAATGGTTGTGGGCACACTGAAAAATGCTTAATTCTTCATTTTTAGAAAACCATTAAAGGAAAGCGCTTAATGTGGTTCAATGACTTAAGACCATAGTTTTAAAAGACCCGAGTCAGCAGAAAAAAAAAAAAGACAACATTATTAATAAATCGTCGTATAGTACGTGCAGACACACAGATGAGCATAATATGATCGCACGAGCTTAACGATGTGTTAAGTATTTTCCTTAGAAAGGTTTTCTATATGGAAGCATTTAAAATTCGCTTTAATGTGTTGTATTTTAGGCTAATCAGGACTTACTTGCCTGTGTGTACATTGTGTGCTTTATGCGTTTACCGATTATGGTGGTGTTTTACAAAACAGTGTCTTAAGGCATTGGGGCATTTTAAGAGCATTTTAATATCTTATTTGTATTTTATTTATTTATTTATTTATTTTTTACGTCACGTGTTGAAGAATGCACCTGGTTGGCCGCGCTCGCTTTTGATGCGAAGCATAGGCCAATCCTTAGTCTGAGCTTAATTTGCATATCAGAGGTATAAATAGGCCCGGGTGGTCGAACATGTTGTCATTTGTGCAAGACAGCCATCTTGGAGTGCCAGAAGGACGACATCTGGAAAAGCAGCGGAATGGCCAGTCCAGCAAAAGTGCAAAAAAAGCCGGCGATGACGCGGTGGAAGCGGTTCATCCATGACGTGTCACCGAGAAAGCAATCTAGAAACAGCTCTTCGTTTTTCACAGCCGTTCTACAAAGCGCTCGACATGAATACCATAGAGTGGTCGTTTTTGCGATGGACAAGCAATCCGTTTTTCAGTCAGGCTGAAAAGAACGGCAACGCAGTTAAACTGCTGAACGTCAGGCGCAGCTTAAGTAAGTAGCTTAACTGATTTTAGAGCTCGGCCTTACAGATGGAGTGTGTTGTGCTGTATCGTTGGTGGGCTCAGTTTTAATTGTGGACTTCGCCTGTTTCTTGTAGGCTTCTCTGATCCGGACGGATACGACGTTTTATGCTCCCGTGCGACCAAAGTGGAGGTTACCAGGCTGCCGTTTCTTTTCTGCGTCACTCGCCGCCAGGCTGCAAAAGGATGAGTGTAGCGGAGGTGAAGGCTCTTGGCCCAAAGCAGAAGGTGTGCATTTCAGAGTGTGGGCGTTTCAGAGCTCAAGCTAGGCTCTGGAAAAGAAAAGTAATGTTTTCTTTGTCGTTGATTTATGCAGGTAGGAGAGGTCCGTGGGAAGGTTCGAGTACACAGTTTCCTTAAGCAGAATGGTGACGGTCCGAGGCTCGGACGTTGAGCTCAAAGAAGTAGTAATCTGCGATGGGACGGGCGAGATCAGCGTGACGTTGTGGGACAGCTACGTTAACCAGGCTGAGGGCGGCAAGTCGTATGCATTTAAGAACTTGTGTACGAGAGAAAGAGATGGGAGCATCCGTCTGTGTACCGGCCCGGGAAGCACCATCGAGCAGATCGCAGATTTGGAAGTTCCACACGGGGAAGGTGGCGAGGAGGAGGACGGATCAAAGGCGCTTTTTCAGCGCCACTTTAAAGGGCATCGACGTCGTGATTCAGCGAAAGTGTTCCAGCTGTCAGTTTAACCAGACAGAGTTCGTAGAGAAGTCCCTGACACACAGGTGTGAGAGATGCAACCAGTAGCAGGCGTCACTAGCTTTCTCGACCTGTTTTGGAGGAAAAGCCATCTTCTCGACTGCCGACGGCGACGAGAGAGTGCTGCTGACCAGCTCCGCGCTGACGACCTACCTGCGCGCCGCCGGACTCAGCAGTGCGTTTAACGATGCGGAGGCCATCGAAGATCACTTTCTTCAGTCGGCAGTTTTCGACGTAAAAGTGAACGTGGATGGCTTTCTTCTATCTATCGAAGCTGCGGATGCGAGACGTGCTTCCGGCGCGGATGACCAGCGGGCCGGCGATACAGACGAAGGTGCGTCGCAGATGGCAGAGCATGCTGAAGGGCAGGTCGCAGAGGAAGGCGGCGCGGCGACTCCTGGCTCGGTGGCCTAAACAAGTTTCGCAGCTTCGTGAAGAAGAGCATGGTTTGACGAATAGGCTATGTTTCCGTAATAACCTATTGTGTTTTACGTTTCCTTTAAATGTTCAGTAGTTCACCAAGTTTTTCTGCTCGTTTATAGGCTGTAATAAATGTTAAATAAATATTATTTCGTTTATCTAAATATTTGTTGTACTGTGTGCTTCTTTTACTCAAGTAGGCTACAGGTGTGAAGATTGATTTGTTTAAAATGTACAGGCCTATGCCATTGTAAAGACAAAAGCTTAAATAGAAAAGTAGATTAAGTTTAAATTAGTTTAATACAGCGTCTGAAATTGCGCTTATTTGCTGAAATGGATTGTGTTTGTTATAAGAAATATGGACAACATACATTTGGGCGTGCGCGCTCTCATCACCCAAGTTTTCTGTGTCTAAAAGGTTTGACAAACGCTTTACATTCAAAAAATTGTTCAATAAATATTACATTTTTTACCTTATTTAACTAGACATGTTAGGAATTCGTTTGTAATAAATGTATTCTTAAACATGGTATTCAAGGTAAAGAAAAATGCATAGAAAAGTAGATTATGTCTAAATAATTGTAATTATGATATTTGGTTGTTTATAGGCAGTTTAACTTGGATATTCTAAAAGCTTTTAACTTTTATTTTGGTTCTGTTTCTACTTTTGTGGAGTGTGTTGCAGGCATTAAAATGAAAATTTGTTTGTATTTACAAAATACTATCAATTTGGAATGTGGAAAGATTGGAAATGTTTTCTGTGTACTTTTTGTCAGTTAATCAAAGGTTAAAGAGAATTAACAAATCCCAGAATCTTGATCTACTGGATTTTATAAAATGTGGCAACATTTCTGGAAATGGGGTTGTGCATAAAGTAATGAAGCAAAAACATGTTTAGAAAAGTAGATATATGTCTAAATAATTTCAATTGTAATCTGTGGTGGTTTTATTGGCTACATGTGTTCAGCTAGGTCCTGTAGTGATTACGTCTATGACGATGATTTAATTAGGTGCGCTTGTAGGCTCATGGCACTGTTGCTATTATGCGATATTTGTGTGGTTATCAATTTAATTTGGCAAAATATTTTTATTTAAACTTATTTTTGTTTTTAGACAATTTAGACACATTTTGAGCATATAATACAAGCTGACCCTTAAACCTTAACTTGCCCATTCGTATTTCATGTAAAACAGCAGTTATAAAAGACAGTTACGATAAGAGGTAACATAACATAGTATAAATATTAAGTGTTTCTGATGTCAAACGATTGATTTCTTTCAGCCTAACAAAGGTTTTTCTGTCCGTCTCTCTTGGGTTATGGGCTACTGTGTGATTCGTAGGTGATTTTACTCTTTGCTGGTTTTTTTTTTTTTTTTCTTCTTTTTTTCCTTTCTTCCCTTGCAGCATAGTAGGCTATAGCAGCAGATTTGAAGGAACATTATTTAAATTTTAAGTTAATGTTACGAATGGCACTGAATGATTAAAATGGTTGTGGGCACACTGAAAAATGCTTAATTCTTCATTTTTAGAAAACCATTAAAGGAAAGCGCTTAATGTGGTTCAATGACTTAAGACCATAGTTTTAAAAGACCCGAGTCAGCAGAAAAAAAAAAAAAGACAACATTATTAATAAATCGTCGTATAGTACGTGCAGACACACAGATGAGCATAATATGATCGCACGAGCTTAACGATGTGTTAAGTATTTTCCTTAGAAAGGTTTTCTATATGGAAGCATTTAAAATCGCTTTAATGTGTTGTATTTTTAGGTAATCAGGACTTACTTGCCTGTGTGTACATTGTGTGCTTTTATGCGTTTACCGATTATGGTGGTGTTTTACAAAACAGTGTCTTAAGGCATTGGGGCATTTTTAAGAGCATTTTAATATCTTATTTGTATTTTATTTATTTATTTATTTATTTTTTTTACGTCAAGTGTTGAAGAATGCACCTGGTTGGCCCGCGCTCGCTTTTGATGCGAAGCATAGGCCAATCCTTAGTCTGAGCTTAATTTGCATATCAGAGGTATAAATAGGCCCGGGTGGTCGAACATGTTGTCATTTGTGCAAGACAGCCATCTTGGAGTGCCAGAAGACGACATCTGGAAAAAGCAGCGGAATGGCCAGTCCAGCAAAAGTGCAAAAAGACGGCGATGACGCGGTGGAAGGGTTCATCCATGACGTGTCACCGAGAAAGCAATCTAGAAACAGCTCTTCGTTTTTCACAGCCGTTCTACAAAGCGCTCGACATGAATACCATAGAGTGGTCGTTTTTGCGATGGACAAGCAATCCGTTTTCAGTCAGGCTGAAAAGAACGGCAACGCAGTTAAACTGCTGAACGTCAGGCGCAGCTTAAGTAAGTAGCTTAACTGATTTTAGAGCTCGGCCTTACAGATGGAGTGTGTTGTGCTGTATCGTTGGTGGGCTCAGTTTTAATTGTGGACTTCGCCTGTTTCTTGTAGGCTTCTCTGATCCGGACGGATACGACGTTTTATGCTCCCGTGCGACCAAAGTGGAGGTTACCAGGCTGCCGTTTCTGCGTCACTCGCCGCCAGGCTGCAAAAGGATGAGTGTAGCGGAGGTGAAGGCTCTTGGCCCAAAGCAGAAGGTGTGCATTTCAGAGTGGGCGTTTCAGAGCTCAAGCTAGGCTCTGGAAAAGAAAAGTAATGTTTTCTTTGTCGTTGATTTATGCAGGTAGGAGAGGTCCGTGGGAAGGTTCGAGTACACAGTTCCTTAAGCAGAATGGTGACGGTCCGAGGCTCGGACGTTGAGCTCAAAGAAGTAGTAATCTGCGATGGGGGACGGGCGAGATCAGCGTGACGTTGTGGGACAGCTACGTTAACCAGGCTGAGGGCGGCAAGTCGTATGCATTTAAGAACTTGTGTACGAGAGAAAGAGATGGGAGCATCCGTCTGTGTACCGGCCCGGGAAGCACCATCGAGCAGATCGCAGATTTGGAAGTTCCACACGGGGAAGGCGGGCGAGGAGGAGGACGGATCAAAGGCGCTTTTCAGCGCCACTTTAAAGGGCATCGACGTCGTGATTCAGCGAAAGTGTTCCAGCTGTCAGTTTAACCAGACAGAGTTCGTAGAGAAGTCCCTGACACACAGGTGTGAGAGATGCAACCTGAAGCAGGCGTCACTAGCTTTCTCGACCTGTTTTGGAGGAAAAGCCATCTTCTCGACTGCCGACGGCGACGAGAGAGTGCTGCTGACCAGCTCCGCGCTGACGAGACCTACCTGCGCGCCGCCGGACTCAGCAGTGCGTTTAACGATGCGGAGGGCCATCGAAGATCACTTTCTTCAGTCGGCAGTTTTTCGACGTAAAAGTGAACGTGGATGGCTTTCTTCTATCTATCGAAGCTGCGGATGCGAGACGTGCTTCCGGCGCGGATGACCAGCGGGCCGGCGATACAGACGAAGGTGCGTCGCAGATGGCAGAGCATGCTGAAGGGCAGGTCGCAGAGGAAGGCGGCGCGGCGACTCCTGGCTCGGTGGCCTAAACAAGTTTCGCAGCTTCGTGAAGAAGAGCATGGTTTGACGAATAGGCTATGTTTCCGTAATAACCTATTGTGTTTTTACGTTTCCTTTAAATGTTCAGTAGTTCACCAAGTTTTCTGCTCGTTTATAGGCTGTAATAAATGTTAAATAAATATTATTTCGTTTATCTAAATATTTGTTGTACTGTGTGCTTCTTTTACTCAAGTAGGCTACAGGTGTGAAGATTGATTTGTTTAAAATGTACAGGCCTATGCCATTGTAAAGACAAAAGCTTAAATAGAAAAGTAGATTAAGTTTAAATTAGTTTAATACAGCGTCTGAAATTGCGCTTATGTGCTGAAATGGATTGTGTTTGTTATAAGAAATATGGACAACATACATTTGGGCCGCGCGCTCTCATCACCCAAGTTTTCTGTGTCCAAAAGGTTTGACAAACGCTTTACATTCAAAAAATTGTTCAATAAATATTACATTTTTTTACCTTATTTACTAGACATGTTAGGAATTTGTTTGTAATAAATGTATTCTTAAACATGGTATTCAAGGTAAAGAAAAATGCATAGAAAAGTAGATTATGTCTAAATAATTTTAATTATGATATTTGGTTGTTATAGACAGTTTAACTTGGATATTCTAAAAGCTTTTAACTTTTATTTTGGTTCTGTTTCTACTTTTGTGGAGTGTGTTGCAGGCATTAAAATGAAAATTTGTCTGTATTTACAAAATGCTATCAATTTGGACTGTGGAAAGATTGGAAATGTTTTCTGTGTACTTTTGTCAGTTAATCAAAGGTTAAAGAGAATTAACAAATCCCAGAATCTTGATCTACTGGATTTTATTAAAATGTGGCAACATTTCTGGAAATGGGGTTGTGCATAAAGTAATGAAGCAAAAACATGTTTAGAAAAGTAGACTATATGTCTAAATAATTTCAATTGTAATCTGTGGTGGTTTTATTGGCTACATGTGTTCAGCTAGGTCCTGTAGTGATTACGTCTATGACGATGATTTAATTAGGTGCGCTTGTAGGCTCATGGCACTGTTGCTATTATGCGATATTTGTGTGGTTATCAATTTAATTTGGCAAAATATTTTATTTAAACTTATTTTTTGTTTAGAGAATTTAGACACATTTTGAGCATATAATACAAGCTGACCTTCAAACCTTAACTTGCCCATTCGTATTTCATGTAAAACAGCAGTTATAAAAGACAGTTATGATAAGAGGTAACATAACATAGTATAAATATTAAGTGTTCTGATGTCAAACGATTGATTTCTTTCAGCCTAACAAAGGTTTTTCTGTCCGTCTCTCTTGGGTTATGGGCTACTGTGTGATTGGTAGGGTGATTTTACTCTTTGCTGGTTTTTTTTTTTTTTTCTTCTTTTTCCTTTCTTCCCTTGCAGCATAGTAGGCTATAGCAGCAGATTTGAAGGAACATTTATTTAAATTTTAAGTTAGTGTTACGAATTATTTAACTAGACATGTTAGGAATTAATTTGTATTAATGTATTGTTAAACATGGAATTCAAGATAAAGGAGAAAAAATGTATAGAAAAGTAGATTGTCTAAATAATTTTATTTATGATATTTGGTTGTTTATAGGCTATTGTGTGAGTTATAGCCGATGTTTAGCCATTTTTATTCTTTCCATTCTCCCCTTGCAGCATAGCAGCATTTGAAGGCAAATAATTAAAATGGAAATTTAAGGAAATGTTATAAATGGTACTGAATGATTGAAATGGTTTTGGGGACATTGTAAAATTCTTAAAGTGACGTAATGTATTAACACAGTGTTTTTAACAGACCAAACTAGGTAGGCTAAAATCATTATCAATAATAATAATGACAAGACATGTCTGAAGTGTCAGACCAACTGCAAACAATGAGCAATTAAATACATTTAAAGATGTTTTAGGCGAAAATGGCTGAAAAATCATATAAACAGTAATTAAAAATATGATTTAATGGATTTATCACTTTCGACCAATAGGTGGCGCAGTTACGAAATCGATGTGATGTGGTCAGAGTGAAGTGACAATGACATACAAAATTGTCTATTGTCTATATGTCTATATGTCAAGGCATTGCAGAGATAAAGGCTGAATAGTCCTTTTGGCATCATGTCTCAACTTGCTGCTGCGGTATAACTGTAAACCTATGAGAATCTATCAATATTTTTCCAAATGTGCAATTTTTTTTAGATAAACGCCCTGAGAGACATTGTTTGGTCAAGTGCTTTCATGACAATCACACAGGAGTTTGTTGTTATTTATTTATTTATTTTTTTTTTAATGGGAGCGGCTGAGGCTTATAATTTGTAACGTATCGACTATACAGTATTACTGTCACTATTAGTTTCTCAGAAAAACATAGTGATCAAAATACTGAAACTTTAGACTTATATTTTTAATGATGTAGAGTTTGTCAAGGTAATTACTGATAGTAACTTTGAACTATTCAAAGACAGAACGATTCAGTGCGTCAGTGTCCTCATGCTAGCTAACATTAAATGCAGCATTTTTGAGGAATGTTAGAATAAATATTCGCTGCAGTGCATTAGATACATTCAGTAGATGTATGTGTAGTTTGCATGAGAGTGAATGTGAGCGGAGATATTTGTTCTTTGTGTATTATATAACATGGGATGAAACTTTTTTTTTAAAAATAATAAACTCTTGAATATCATATAAATAATGCCATATCTGACTTTAATGAATAATAAAGGGGAGAAAAAAGTGTCTGACAACTGCCTCATGCATGCTGCCCTATAGGCTATGCAGCATCTCTCGAGTTGCTGATGATAATGGAGTTGATTACTTGCAATTGATCATTGTACCAAAAAACAGAATTACACAACCTTTTGTGTCAGAGAATTATGTTGTAGCCTATTGCTAAATATAACAGTGGAATTGTATGTAGGCTATTAGTTTGAGTTTGGGGTCAAAGTTTGTGACAAAGTTTTCATAGAGATACAGTCTCAGATTCAGTTTCAGTAATTCAATTTATTGATGTGGTACTGTTATTGACTATGTGCAGCACTACTACATGTGCCTTGGTCAGAGTGGAAAAAATGTGAGTTTAATGCATGTACAGTAGGGGTGGAATGGTGGTACACAGAAGTTACAGTTCAGTTCATTGGTTCAGACATCATGGTACGGTATGAGTTCAGTACAAAGGAGGGAAAAGCAAAACAAAAAGGTAGAAGGCATTTTTTTTTTATTGTGGCATGTCTCAGTCTGTACCACCAAGGAAATAATTGTCTTAAGCCTTGTATTTTTTAAATAAGCTTTATTAATAAAGTTTAGGCATTTTTATTTCTAGTGCACTGACAATAGTTTTTATATACTTAGTTCATTAATTAAATTAATAAGAAGACAAAAAAGACCATTGACATATGTTTGGTAATTGTACCTGAATTAAATTTAAAATTAATTTGCTATATTTCAAATGCATATATTTGTTTTCCTTAAACATTTTAATTAGCACTAATATATTCTCATCTCAATTATAAAGAATTTATTTCTGTATCAAAATAATACTACCATTAAAACAGATTTTATTTTATTTTTTAATCAATGTAGAATGTGTTACTTTAAAAATAAACAGGTTAGTCCTCTGTTTGAGGACAGGAAAACAAAACCAATGCAATATGTTGAATGTCCAAAACATGACGGCACCGACAGACTGTTTTTAAACTGGGGTGAATAAATATTTTTTCCTTTTAAACAGAGTGTGTGTGTGTGTATTGTGTGGGTGTCTTATGTGGGAATTAACTTATTTTCACTCTAAAAGGACAAGTTCAGTTTTGTTTTTTTTTGTTGTGCATGTAAAATTTATAGCAGTAAAATATACAATAAACATTGATTTGCTGTTGCAATAATAGTTATAATAGTAAGTGTCCTGGTGAATAAATTGTGAGTTATGTTAATCTAATAAAATAAAAGTTGTGTTAAGTATGTGCAAGGAAGGTATGTGTTTTATTTCATTCCCAACCACTGGGGGGAGCTGCGATTGTCAGAGAGAACATTTCCGATGGTAAAAGCCAATTTTTGTTCCCATCTCTCTAATGGTAAGAATGTGCTTCTTGTTTGTCTATATAATCCTTATTAATCTGCTATTTTATGACTGCTCATTCATAATATATCTAATATAGTTTGAAGTATTTGTATATTAATTGACATGTGTATGTTTAGGTTTTTGACAAATAGCGTTAGGGTGTGTGTTTAATTTAATGAGGACCTGATTCACCGTGTCGTTGTAAAGCTAACCTTAATAAAATAGCATGGAACGTGTGTATTCTAAAATAATTCAATATGACGTGTGCTGTATAGATTAGGTGTTTTGAAGGTATATGATAAAGGTTTGGTGTGAAACATATCTATTATTTACAGAAAATGTTATTCTCGAATCCTGTTCTTCGTTGAAGAGAGGACAGTTCAGTATGTGTAGGAAATATACGTATTTTGTACAATTTTGAGATATCATGCGCTTCATTAAAAACAACACGAAATGCAACAGACTAAACTTCATATTCTTCTGTGAGGTAAATACTGCGGTTGTACTGCGAATGGTCTTTGATCAAGTTTAGCTATTTTTATGTAAATAATATCATCAATCGGAATGAATTCAGATTGCACGAGTTTTGATCTTAGAATAGATGATTAAAATGTTTTTCACGATGATTTGTACTTTTTTTGCAGAAAATTGTAGTATCGTACTACGACAGTAACCGCTACACATCAGTTCAGTTCTGGCGCCTACGTCTCAACATACTGTACAACGCGACGTGCATTGACATCACATGTTAACGCAGAGTGTAGAGTTACATCATGGGACACTAAGTCACTAAAGTTCATTATTTGCATTTGCATGGTTAAAATATTCATTCGCGTACTGATGCGCAGTTCTAACATGCGCGTGTTCTGAGCGCATTTTTTAACCCGACGCGTAACGGCACTAAACAGCCTGTTAAGCAGCGATTTGGTTACTGATAAGTAAGTTGATCTTTGTGTCTTATTAAGCTAATACTGAACTCAATAAAAGATTTACGTAAACACAGTTGTGTTATGACTAAAGTGAAAGCAAGCAAACATTTGAGAGAAAATTGGGTGCGCGTCATGTTTTGGTGTATATAGTAGACGCGTCGCGTGCAGGTCTTTAAGTGACAGAGCAGCATTTATAGTAAACATGTTTATTGCTTATCCTGAAAGCAATAGTTCACCCAGTTGAAATGATCATTCTCTCAATAATTTTACTCACGTCTAAAGTTTGTTCCAAACATGTATCTAATTTCTTCTTGTGCTGAACACAAATAAGATATTTTGAATAATGTGATTACAAAAAGTTTGCTCATCTCCATTGACTTGCATAGTAGGAAAAAAATATACTCTGGAAGTCATTGGAGACTAAGGAGATAATAACTCTCTGCTCTTGGACTGGGAACTTTAATAGTAGCTTTAATACGAATCAATCTATAAATATACAGTAAAGTCTATTGAGTGTTTTATTTTTATGATTAAAATTTTTGAATGCTACTGTGAAATCTACTGTAGCTGAATAATAATAATGTATAAAGTATTTGTTTATTTGTATATTTTTTGTTTTATGTTAATGTGTATCTTTTTCTTAATTTGAAATAACAAAAGAAAATCAATAAAGAGTTTAATATCTTTGCCATTTGGCCTAAATGCCAATATTTTTTCTTAAATTAGATCATATAAGGAAATATGAGATAAATTTTAAGTGTGTTTTAAGTGTGAAGGAAGGCAGCTTTGTTGACTAATTTATGTTTGTTTGCTTTTATGTGAAATGGGGAATGAATGGAGCAGTACTGAGGTAAGTGAAATTTCATACAGAATGTGTCCCTAAATATATATAAGGCAGATTGATGTTGAAATGTACCTTATATATATATATAATTTTAGGTATTAAAGTTTGTATAACTAGAGTATCGAGTTCTCTTTCGTGTTTGAACAAACACGTTGAATTACCAAACAGAATTATGCCAAAATTCCTGTTTTGTCGATCTTTGGTCATTAGAGCAGTCTTAAAATAGATAAATAATTTTCTTAAATAACTTGAGAGTTCTGAGAAAATCAGATGTGCATCAGATCTGCGTCATGTTAGACAGTGTCAGAACTTAAATTCAGAGCAGCCTAATAAACCAGTTGGTGTGATGCAGTGTAAATTTCATTAACGAAGACGAAAATGTTCGTTGACAACTTTTTTCCCTGCAAGGCAAGATGATGAGAGGTGATACCTATGTGACTATATCAAAACATGCAATAACGTTTACAAAAGGAGCGCATCTACAGAGGTTTAGCCATTGTAAATTGTAATATGTTTATTTTGTGTACATGATTCATCATAAAATAGGACGTGTTTGGTTGAGGTAATGAATGATGCAGTAAGTGCTTAATTGTACTGGTGATCATCTTTATCTTTAACGTGCACATCTCAAACAGCAATGCACATTTATAACTATAATTGAGGATATCATATACATGCTATTATAATGAGAACACTATTGTAATAAAAAGTTGTGAATTCCCTGGGTTTACTTGCCGTGTTTTAGTGTGTTTTTGTGGAAGTAGCGTTTCCAGAACAGGCATTACACATTCTAACCAGCACAGTCAAGGTCGCTTGTGCATTCACGTCCATTTTGTCCTGAGTCGGAAATATTAAGTTTATGTAATAAAAATATCTTAATATGCTCACATAGGTTGTTTTGTTAAATTAAACAAGCTATTAGAAAGGTTCTTCAGTTTCCGTTGCTTGTTGTCTAAAGCGCCATGCGTGATCAAACAGCAATGCAAAACATTAAAAGTTATGATTGGTACTGTTATATCATTATAATTTTATACACTATTGTAATAAAAAGTATAAATTATCTGGGTTTAGTTCCAAACTGAACAATTACTAAAAAAATTAAATTTTAAAATTAAAACTGCTGTGATTTTCTGTCATTAATGGTAATCAATGAACAAAGGAAACAGCAAAATTGTAGGTGTAATAAAGACTAATCTGTTTTAAAATGTTAAAAACTGTAAGCTTTTAATTATACTAAAATGTTGAATGTATATGTTTTTAATGAATTCCATAGAGATAGTAGTAATATTATTATCATCTTTCATAAAAAAGATGGCATTAAATAAATATTTAAAATATACTCCATTGGTTTCACAGACTAGGCTTAATCTAGTTCAAGACTAAAATGCAGGTTTGAGTCATTTCAACTGAAAGAAACTTGTACTGACATATTACTAACATTGTTTTGTGTTAAGATCCACACTAGTAATGTTTTTTTTTCTTTTCTAGGGCACATATAAAAGATACATAAATATCCTAATTGAACTAAGGCCTAATCCCTGGTTTAGTTTAAGCCCTGTCTGTGAAATGATGGCACTGTTATTAATTTGTTTGTAATGTGGGACAATAACTGAAATTATTGTTATATAAAATATTAAGCTGAAATGTTTTTAATCGTGATTAATTGGAGAAAGAAGGTGTAATTAAGTAGCACATTTTTTAATAGATTGATAAAACTACTATAATATATATATATATATCTATATATATATATATATATATATATATATATATCTATATATTATTGTTTTACATTTTAATGAAACAAATAGTGATAAATCATTGAAACTGATTATAATTATTGGCGACTAATTGCTTACCAATATTTTTTGAAACTGAATTTGATATTTTTCCTTGTTTTTCAGAAGACTTTCAGAACTCATTCTAAGGTAAGTCATGGGTAAAACTATTGCTTGTCATTATGAAAATATTAGCAATGCAGGTCATTGTGTCAAAGTTAAACAAATGCATTATTTAACAGTTTAGTTGCAAGTTAATTGAAAGCATTAATTGGTATTTGGTAATTTAGTTGTTGTGAAAAAACTAATTTAGTATCAGTGTATTTTTGTGAAGGTAAATACATTTTGTTAAATGACAAATATTGACAAGTTTTTTGGCTAAAAAGATAGTACAAATTAAGGGCAAAAATAATTAATTAGTTTAACTTTTTGCTTGTGAAGTAATGATGAAAGTTATGTATAAAACATTTTAGACTAGTGCATAAAATTCAATTTAGAAAGCACTGTGCTAAACTCCTGTTTCTCTGTGTGTTGTTTTATGTAATTGCAGATGCCACGTGGAAAGGGTTTCCGTCGGTCTTTGGCGGCCAAGAGGAGGAATGCTGAGCGTTATACGCTCAGTTCCTTCTTGGACTTAGAAGAGGTTGTGCCTCCTCTCCAAAAAAAGGCAGTTTCTAACAGCTCTTTACAAGAGAGTGTTGACATTGAAAACTCAATGAAATCTGACACAAAGAACTCTCAAAATTGTCACAAGGCTTTCAAAAATGTTTCAAACTCTGTTACAAGTGTTACCGCAAATGTTCCAAAGTCTGCCACAAGTGTTGCCAAAAATGTTCCCAAGTCTGTCACAAGTGTTGCCAAAAATGTTCCAAAGTCTGCCACAAGTGTTCCAATGTCTAACAAAAGCTGGAGTGATGTTACCAGAGCTTCAGTTGTCAATAACTCTGGTTATTTCCCACAGAAAGTCATACGTGGTTCTTTCCATCAGGGTGATGCGCGATTTGGTTTGAACAGAAACCGTCAGTGTGCAGTGAACAGTATCACAGCAGTCATGACGAGTGTGCTTAAGGATGTGCTGACATGGACAACAGAGGACCTGGATGCTGTTCTGTTGCATGGAGATGAGCTGTACACACTCAATAGACTGCAGGGGCAGATCCACGATCGAACAGTGCTGGGTCACATTTCTGTTGCAGAAATGCCAAGACAGCACACACTTCATAACACAACATTCTCAATAAAGCATGGAGAATCTTTCTGTGGTGTTATTGGTGTTGATCTCTATGATGAATCATTGCGAGATGTGTCTATGTCTATAGAAGAAGCACTTCAGAGGGCTCTGCTTCAGTGTGATGCATGTTTGTTAAACATTAAAGAATACATTTGTGCAGTCATAAAGGCAGGGCCAATATTTGCTCTAGTGGATCCCCATTCACGTAATGGTAAAGGTTTACCTGAGCCTAATGGAAGAAGCATAATAGTTTACTGTGATGACATATACATGTTGTTTAGTCATGTTGGTAACCTTGCCTTCTCACTGAATGCCCAGGGAACACCTTTTGAAGTGACGTCTGTGAAAGCAACGGTAATTGGTAAGACCACAACTATGGAGGCAAGTTCTAAGTCTGGTCAAGAAAGCAGCGGCAATGTTTCACATGCAACCACAGAGAAGGAAAGTAAGTGCATCGGACACCGTGGTAAAACGCACACGTAAAGATAAAGTAGCAAGTCTTACCACATGTTTCATCTACGAGCTCGGAGCAGAGTAAGTATATCAAAGACCACCGATCAACACACACTTGTAAACAAACAAACGAGTGTTTGCAAGTTGGATCAGACATGCCTGGATTCAAGTAAGAAAACAGTCAATTGAAAACTGAGCCAGAACTTGCATATGTGAGCAAGCTGCATGATAATTTATTCATGGCTGATGATGTAATCGGAGGGACAGTAGATGCTGAGTTCAATTTCCAGCCTTTAATGTCTCCCGATCAGGACGCTAATTTATCAATGTTGACGTAATTATGGACAGAGAGTAGGTATGAGTTCAATTTCCAGTAATTATTGGACGCTAATTTATCAAGAATGATGAGTAGGACAGTGAGAGTTCAGTTTCCAGCCTTTAATGTCTGCCGATCGGACGCTAATTTATCAGAATGATGACTAATTATGGAGAGACAATGTAATGAGTTCCAGACGTTAATGTATTCCGATCAGGACGCTAATTAGCAATGAATGAGAGACAGTAGGTACTGAGTTCAGTTTCCAGCCTTTAATGTCTGCCGATCAGGACGCTAATTTATCAATGAATGATGACGTAATTATTGGGAGAGACAGTAGGTACTGAGTTCAGTTTCCAGCCCTTTAATGTCTGCCGATCAGGACGCTAATTTATCAATGAATGATGTACGTAATTAGTGGAGAGACAGTACTGAGTTAGTCTCCAGCCTGCTGATCAGGACGCTAAGTTGCAATGATGATGACGTCTTATTGGAGAGACAGTAGGTAGGCCTGCTGAGCGCATTTGCGAAGCTGTAACGTCTGCCGAGCAGGACGCTCATTTATCAATAGATGATGACATAATTTTTAGAGATACAGTAGGTACTGAGTTCAGTTTCCAACCTTTAATGTCTGCAGATCAGGATGCTTTGTGTGCACGTTTACGACTGACTAATGAAAGCATTGGTGTTGAAGGCACACATTTTGGTTCTTTAGGAGTACCATGCAAAACAAAATCCATTAAATCAGATGGTAATTGCATGTTTAGATCAATAGCACACTCAGTGTGTGGCAATCAAGAGAAACACTTGATAATTAGACGTGCAGATTTGTGAAACATCTTGAAGCTAAAAGTTCTAAATGTTGAGAGATATTTTAAGAGAAGAGTATAGATCAGTGAAAGATTATTTGACACAGTCTAAAATGAAGTTTTCTGGAACGTGGGGCAGTCATGTGGAATTATTTTTGTGCAGCTGACCTTTTAAAAATTAATGTAATGACTTTTAATGATGACAGATGGGAATGCACACATCCTCTAACTGAACAGGTGTTTTTACAGATAATGCAATCTATTTGACAGCACTGCAATGGAAATCACTATGAAGTTGTTACTTGTGTTAAACATAAAAAATCAAGAAAAATGTATGTTCAAAAAGCATGTAACATTGAAGTGGATGATCAGAGCACAACTCGCAATTTGCGAAAAAGGAAATTAAATGACATAGCAGAGTATTCTAAAAGTAAAAGAGACCGTCAGCAATACCCACAGACCGCAAGCTTCAGACTCCATTAGAACGAATACTGTGACGACAGTGACAGAAAAAAATTGAGAACATTAGAACGAAATACTGTGAAGACAGTGATTACAGGCAGAAAAAGATTGAGAACATCAAAAAGACTGTGAAGAGATTACATCAGAGATGAGAAATACTGTGAAATACTGTGAAGACAGTGATTACAGGCAGAAAAAGATTGAGAACATCAGAACGAAATACTGTGAAGACAGTGTTTACAGGCAGAAAAAGATTGAGAACATCAGAACGAAATACTGTGAAGACAGTGTTTACAGGCAGAAAAAGATTGAGAACATCAGAACGAAATACTGTGAAGACAGTGATTACAGGCAGAAAAAGATTGAGAACATCAGAACGAAATACTGTGACAGGTTTACAGGCAGAAAATTTGAAGGATCAGAACGAAATACTGTGAAGACAGTATTAAGAAGAAAAAACTGGAAAATATTAGAGCTAAATATAAGAACAATATAATGTACAACAGTCAAAATGTGAAAGATCAAAGGATAAATATCGCAGAAACCCAACCTTTAAAGCAAGTGTATGTGAATATTCAAAGAATAAATACAGCAAAAACCCCACCTTTAAAGCAAGCGTACGTGAATACTCTAAAAAGAAATATCATGACAATGAAAATTTCAGAATGAGTATAATACAAAAAAGAGCTGAAATGTCTGCAAAACAGAAGGACAGACAGAAAGATATCGATTTCACTATTAATCAGTTTCATCAAGAAGTCAGTACAGGCCCAGAATTTGTTTGCAGTGTTTGTCATCGTTTATTGTTCAGAAAACAGGTTATTGAATGTAAAAGAGATTGCTATAAAATCAGAGGTCAACAAATTACAGATTTGGCTGAAAGATGTATTACAAAATATTTACACATATGCAATACTGAATGTGAAAATAGATGCCAGTTATCAGGTAATCCAGCTTGTAAATTGTGGATTTGCTATACATGCCATCGTAAAATTCTGGGTGGAAGATTGCCTGAAGAGAGTATTGCCAACAACATGCATTTGGTGGACATTCCAAAAGAACTAAAAGGTCTAAACTCATTGGAGGAACATCTTATTGCACGCAATATTTCCTTTATGAAGTTGCTTTGTCTTCCACGTGGAAAACAGAAAGGCTGTCATGGGCCGGTTGTTTCTATTCCTGTTAATACTGCAGTTGTCTCAAATATTCTTCCACGTAATGAATGTGATGATCAAATGATAAAAATAAAACTGAAACGGAAATTGACATATAAAGGCCATTATGAATATAAATATGTCAGCACTGATCGTGTCAGACATGCACTGTCTTATTTGGTGAGACATAATAAGTGGTATAATGATGTGGAGTTTAATGAGCAGTGGATAAACTCTTTGAATGCAGCTGATGAAGTTGAGAATTGTGATGATGATTTTGAAATGGAGGAACAAGATGTAACAGACAAAAATGAAGATGAGAAAGTAGTTAAAGATGATCCAGAGGAAGACATAACATATATTAAAGAACAAAGTGGTCTTTTGTCAGATACATCGCTGCAACCTGTTGATCTGGGTTCAGAAATAATTGATCAACATTTTCATGATGTGCTAAATGTTGCACCAGGTGAAGGTAACAGTCCTATTAGACTGCTATCTGATAAATCCAATGAGGCAAAGTGTTTCCCTGTTCTCTATCCTACTGGTGGCCCAACATTTCATGATGAAAGACAGGAAAAAATCACATTGTCACGATACTTGAATGCAAGAATACTAAATGCAGATGGACGTTTTGCACAGAACACAGACTTCCTTTTTTATGCGCAATATATATCAGAACTCGATCAAATTGTATCCAATGTCTCAATTGCACTGAGGAAAGGCTCTGAGAAAAATTGCTTAAAAGTAACAGCAGATATGCTAACAAACTCTGATTCCTTGCAAAGAATATTAAATTATGATGAAGGATATAAGTTCTTAAGACCAGTGAGAGGGACCCCTCCCTATTGGATGTCTACGCAAAAAGATCTGTTTGCCCTGATCAGACAACTAGGCATACCGACTTTCTTTGCATCTTTTAGTTCTGCTGATCTGAGATGGCCTGAAATGATGAAGACTTTTATTAAGCAAGAAGGGAAACAAATAAATGTTGATGAGCTTGACTGGTCTGAAAAATGTGGACTCATAAGACGAAATCCTGTAACTGCAGCAAGGATGTTTGATCACAGATGGCATTGTTTTCTTAAAAATGTCATAATGTCACCAGCAAAGCCTATTGGCAAGATAAAAGACTACTTTTATCGTGTTGAATTTCAACAACGTGGTTCTCCTCATGTTCACTGTCTGTTTTGGGTGGAAAATGCTCCGAAGCTCAATGATCATGATGCAGACAATGATGCTCTGGTTGCTGACTTTATTGACACATATATCACTTGTGAGATACCACCAGAAAATGACACTGTACTTTACGAAACAGTGAACACTGTTCAGAAGCACAGTACAAGACATTCAAAAACATGTCGGAAGAAAAATACAGTTTGTAGATTTAATTTTCCAAGACCACCATCTAGTCTGACTTTCATTACAAGAGGAAACAATGCAGATGAGTTGAAAGGCAACAGTGAAGATACCACAGCAAGTGCAATTATAAAGAAAGTAGAAAACCGCTTTAAATTTTTGCCATTTATTGGGATTAATCAAACTATGTTTGAAAAAGCATACAATGAATGTTCTAAAAAGAAAAGTATTGTCTTGAAAAGAAATCCAAAAGATGTTTGGATAAATCAGTATAACAAAGATTTACTGCGTGCTTGGCAAGGGAATATGGATATTCAGTATGTTACAGATGCTTTTTCTGTAGTGGTCTACATACTTAGTTACATTACAAAAGCTGAACAAGAAATGGGACTTCTGCTTCAACGTGCACAAAATGAAGCTATGAATGGAAATCTTGATGCTAAAGCATCATTAAAACAGTTGGGAACCATCTATCTGCACAACAGAGAAATTTCTGCTCAAGAGGCAGTGTACAGGCTGACAGGCATGCATTTGAAGGAATGTTCCCGTAAAGTACAATTTATTCCAATAGGACAAAATCCTATAAAGATGAGTTTGCCTTTGCATATGCTCCAAAACAAAGTGGAAAATGACCAGTCAGATGATGAAAACAATTTTTGGATGACAAGTGTCATTGACAGGTACAAGAACAGACCAGAGAAAGAACCTCTAGATAATCTGTGTCTTGCCAGTTTTTGTTCTGAGTACAGAGTTCTGACAAAATCAGAGGTTTCCTCACAAAACAAAACAGCAGAAAATGAAATGATTAAACTCAATAACAACAATGGCCATGTAAAGCGGAGGACACGCACTGAACCTGCAGTAGTGAGGTATCCAAGGTTTTCCCCCACAAAAGATCCAGAAAAATATTATCATTCATTGTTGCAGCTTTTCTTACCACATTATGATGACTCTGATCTGAAGCCTAGCAAGTATGACACAGATGAGGAGTTTTACATCAGTGGTGTCATAAAGATTGGTTTTGAAGTGAAACAAGTCAAATTAATTGTTGATGGCAACAGAGCATTGTTTGAAAAGGAAAGTGATAAAATAGAACAAGCTAAACAGCTTTTGGAGCAGGATATTGATTTAGAAGATGCCTGGGCCCAGATATGTCCTGAAACCGAAAAACAGCGTGATGAATGCATAGAACTGATGAAGGATAAATTATTGGTCGATGAAGATGACAGTCAAGAACTTATTCCAGATCTTATAGCTAACCCTCAAACTGTGTGTACCATTGAAACAAACCACACTATGATGCCTAGAGATGAGGCATTGAATTTACTAAGATCATTAAACGAGGAACAATCTGCTGTGTTCTACAAAGTGCAAAAGTGGTGTCTACAGAAAGTACTTGGACAAAACCCTGAACCATTTCGATTATTTCTTACTGGTGGAGCAGGTACAGGAAAAAGTCATCTAATTAAAGCAATTCAATATGAATCGTGCAGACTTTTATCTCAGCTTTCTGATAATCCTGATGACATTACTGTACTTCTGACAGCTTCAACTGGAGTTGCTAGCTTTGGCATTGGAGGGGGAACAATACATAATAAACTTGCAATTGGTGCAAATGTCAGACTGCCATATCAGCCTCTTAGCGATGACAAAATAAACTCATTACGCACAAAAAAATTTTTGGGTACTTGACCATCGTCTTTTGTAATTATCGATGAAGTGTCTATGGACTACTCCCTTTTTGGAAACCCTCGTCTTTTGTCTATACATCCATGGATTTGATACTTGCTGAATTAACTAACTAAAGTTGTTCGACAACAAGATCCAAGTTTTGCTGAAATGTTAAATCGGCTGAGAGTACATAAGAAAAAGGAATGTCTTTCAACTAATGACATTGCTATGTTAAAACAATGTGAAACTGGAGAGAAGTGTAATGATATTCACATATTTGCTACAAATGCTGAAGTTGATAAATATAATTTTGAAAGGCTACATGAATGTTGCCCAGAGGCAATCAGTATAAATGCTAAATCTTATGTCAAAAATTCAAAAACTGGACGAATGGAACGTAAAGTTGGATTTCATACGAAAGTTTTCAACTCATCTTTGTCTAAATGTGTTTCCCTTGGTATTGGAGCAAGGGTTATGCTAAAAAAAAATATTGATGTTGCTGACGGTCTGGTCAATGGAGCGTTTGGTACAGTTGTCTACTACATAACTGAAAGTCAAAGCAATGATGATGATTTTCCATCAGCTATACATGTGGAGTTTGATGATCCAAATGTCGGTAAAATTCAGAGATCTAAAAACCCCCAGAGATTTTCCCAAAATTCAACAGTAATTGAAGTACAAGAAGATCAAGTCACAAATGATGGTGGTATAAGACGTCAGTTTCCTCTCAGATTGGCAGGGTGCACAGTTCATAAAGTGCAAGGACTCACAGTAGACAGAGCTGTTGTATCACTTAAGAAAATCTTTACAGCAGGGCAAGCATATGTTGCATTGAGCCGAGTAAGATCTCTTAGTGGATTAATAATTGAGGACTTTAAAGAGTCTGCCATATTTTGTAATGACAAAATTGAGTTGGCTATGAAAGATATGCCAAAATTGTCTATGGAAAAGGACAGTTTCACTGAATCACTTGGTAGATTCAAATTAGCATTGCTTAATGTACAAAGTATCAAAGCTCATTTTCAGGATGTTCTTGCACATACAGTTTTAATGAATGCTGATTGTATTTGTTTGACAGAAACCTGGCTAAATGCTGATGACAAAGCACAAGAACCACAAATACCAGAATTTGTATTCAAGCACAATCCAAGAGCTAAGTGTTATGACAACAGTACAGCTCTTTATACTGAATTAAAACATCAGAGAGGGGGTGGAGTTGGGTTGTATTGTTCTGAGAAAATTGAGTGTAATATTTTTACTCCTGAGTACTGGAACTTAGAATGCTTATATTTTATAGTTCCACATGTCAATTTGATTGCTGCACTTTTGTATAGGCCCCAATATATATAAAACTGACAAGTTTCGACAGCAGCTATTACATGTTATTGAAGAGATAGAAAAGCATCCAGGAAAGAAAATGATAATGGGAGACTTTAATGAAGACATTGTTACTTCATCTACAGTTATGAAATTAATGGAACAACATGGATACAATCAACATGTACAAAATCCAACCACAGAAAAAGGAACCTTAATAGACCATGTTTATACAAAAGATATAGTAGGCATAAGTGTCAATGTTGTGCAAACTTACTATAGTTTTCATCAGGCAATACTCATTTCACTGTTGTGATCTAATATGTATAAGTATATGTGTGAAGCTTCGGCCTGCCAGTGGGGGGAGAGGGGGGTAGGGAGGCAAGACATAAAACGAGGCGGCTCCCTAGGGTGGGTAGGTACTGGAGACTGGGTTGGCTGACACAGGGGTTGATTGGTACAGGCTTTATATCTTTTTAAGTTTGCATCTTTGCAACCTTTAAAAAATCAATTTAATTATGATTCAAGCAAACCTTTAATTTTTCATCACTTCTTCCTCAAGTAGGAAATAGGTAATTTGCGCTCACATGCTGTGTTCCTTGGATGTACTAGCCATTTTTCAAGTTCCCTCTATGGAATCAAACCATAATTCCATGTTATACACGGTCACCATGTTAGGCAAGTAAAGTACTATTTAACTATTTGTTACAAATACACCCCTGCTACTTATGACTTGTTTTGTGCTCCAGGGTCACACATATGTTTGTTTTTAGCTGTGCCAATCAACCCCATAACTCATAGCCACAGGAATGGATTTTGAGTACAACATATTGTCAATTTAACACTTTTTATTTAATTGTTAAACCAGTACAATGGTTAATTTTGCTATGTCATTTTCTTTTTTTTTTAATTTCCATTCCATTCATAGCAGTAAATGGCAATATAATATATTTGTATTTTATTCATTTCCCCCATGTTTTGACTGTATTTTTTTTTTTTTTGTGCAATAATTTAAAAGTTTTGTTTAAACTTATGTCAGCCAAACCAGTCTCCTTTTCCTTTTTTTTTTTTCTTTTTTTTTTTTTTAAGCTTGAATCAGCAAGTTATGGCTATTATGCAAAACCACACTGATTAGTGCTGTTATTTCATAGCATGGCCATAGCTTTACCTTTAGAGGAGGCTAGACCTTCATATTGGGGTCTTCAGGTTTCTGGGTTTCAAATGGCATAATTTGACATTTTTAATCTTTAGTCTTGCTCTTATTCTTATTTTTTTTTAATTTTTTTTTTTTTTTTTTTGTGGACCAGTTCTGAACAGGTATTTAGAATGGCATCCAACAAGCTATGTTCATGCTTTAAAGTACTTTGCATGTTTTCTACTTATAGCACTGTTTTAATTATTTATGATGTAATGTCATTATTAATTTTGTGTAGAGATGATTTATTTATAAATTTAGTAAATCATGATTTAAAAAACAAATGTAAGATGCCTGTAACTGTAGTGTTACTTTCACAGTCTACAAAAGAAAAATCTTTCTCAAGCCACAAAACAAACTGGAGATTATGGACAACTGAACTAAAATATTAGCATATCATCCTTCACCTGGGTTAAAAAGAAGTGACCTTCTCTTGGTTCCAAAACAAAAAAGAACATTTCATGTCTTACCATCTGGTATGCAACAACTCAGCAGAAAAGTCTTAGTGTTCTTAATATTGCATAAAATACATTAAACAACAAAATGTTGTTTTATTGTTTTGTAGGACTATGAGGACCCTACACTATGAGGACACTACAACTCATCTAGAGCACCTTCTACTGACTATCTGATTATCCACAAAAAAAAAAAAAAAAAAACATCCTCCATGTCTTGCACCAAACAACAAAAAGAACAAAGAGTGGATTTCACTAAAATCATGCTACTAAACAGAGACTTGATGTGAGTACTTAAATTTTTTTTAATAATGCTGTTTTTCATATTTTATTTTGATGTTATTCATTATTAATTATGTTTAAAACAATTGATAACATAATTTTGTTTTGTTATGTTGTAGAAAATCTGTTGAGGACATTACAAAATAATACAGGATGATAGACGTGTTACATAATCATGACTACAAGCGTACTTCCTTGACGTCATTCACGGCAGAAACTGTTAAGAACAGGACAGAAGTACCAAAAAGAACCCCTTATTATTACAGTTTGTATTTCAATGTGGATACAATATATATTCAATTCATTTTTTTTATTGAATTGTTTGTAGGTATAGTTGTAACTGCAATGTAAACAAAATTATATCTGCATTTACAAGTGATATATTTGTTACTTATATCAACATTATTCAATGCACTTAACTATGAGTGGCAATTCCCATTGGTGTGGTTTTGCATAATAGCCGAACCTCAAGTGTAGAACTCAAAACTTGCTGGTTCAAGCTTAAGCCAGGTCAACAAAGCCATTAGGCATGACCATTATTCTTTGATTTCTCATGTTCTGTTCTGTTTTTGGAATCCTATTTTGTTGTTCATTTTGTTAAATTTTTACTGCGTTTATAGTTTCTGTGTTTAGTTCTTTTCTCCTGAGCTGCAAGTTTCTAGTATATTGTCATGTTTCCTTGGTTAGCAATTATGTTCACTTGTGTTTAGTTTAGTTCATCTTTATCTCTGTGTATTTCAACTCTTCAGTTCATTGATATTGTTTGTCTCAGTTTGCAAAGCTGTTTAGTTTGTTTCATGTTGATTTAATTCTATTGCCATTGGCAACCTTGGCTTCTGATTTCAATGCTATGCCCTGTCATTGTCACTGCTCCAACGGAGTCCCTGATCCTTCTGACTGCACCCTGATCTGTCATCTCCCTGGCTCCGCAACATACTTCCAGACTTCTGGTCAGCAGCATAACCTTTGTTTTCCAGCATTCTAGCTCCATATTAGTGTCCAGGCTTCCTTACTGTTCATTAGTCTTGTATCTCCTGGCTGCACAATGGGACTACATCCATCTGGCTCCATCAAGGTATCCGACTTTCTCATTCTTGCTGAACAAAAATAAATAAATAAATCTTCTTCAGATAGAGTTGATGTGACTGTTTTTTATTATTTATAAATTCTATTTAAATGTTATATGAAATTCTGATTTTCAATATGGGTATTCTGTTATATTTTAATATTTACAGACAACTACAATAAATGACAAATTTTTTTTATTGTGTTGTAAGACTAAGACAAAAACTATACCTCATCTGTACCCCTAGTTCGAAACAATTGATATGCATGCACCTTCCAATCCTTCAGCTGCCCTGGGGTCCTACATCCTTCGACCTCCACCATCTTCGTCACTACCACTGGCTCCATCTCATTCACAGATCTGTTCCATCTCCACTTTGTCACTCAGGTCCACTCAAGTGTCACTTGCTCCGTCTTGATCTCCACCATTACTAACTGGCTTTGACTTGGTCTTCTCCGTCCTTGGATCCAAGTGGATCTCCAACCATCTAGTTCCATCTAGACATCTTCTCTGCCATTCTACTCAACAAAAAAATCTTCACAGAGACTTAATGTAAGCATATTTGCTCTATATAAATGCTATTTTGCATATGTTTTTGATATGTATATTATTTGTTAATCTGCTTAAACATTGCATAAAATTACAATAAACAACTATACTTTTTTTACTGTTTTGTAGGAGTACGAGCACAATACACATCATCTGTTATTTTCTAATTCAAAACAAGTATGCCTACATCTTATTTCCTCTAGCTCTGCAATCTTCATCATTCCCACCGACTCCACCTCAGTCTGCCGATCTTCTGTCTTCACCTTGGCCCTCCAGTCCAGTGGCATTATACTGGGTCCGCCAGCAGTTTGGCACCCATCTTGGTCTCCACCCCCCCCCCAAGCTTTCCTGATTTCAACCTTGGTCTTCAATCTACTCAACTCTGTCCTGGTTTGCCTCATCCATGGCTCCACAGTCTCTCTATATTTTGGGCTCCATCAAAGCATCCCTCCCTCCCAGTTTTGCTAAACAAGACATCTTTACAGATACATGATGTGAGTATAATTATTATTTATAAATATTGTTCGTTGCATATGTTTTTCACATGTACATTATTGTTTCTTAATGTATGTTATTGAGTTTTTAGGACTATGAGAACACTATTCATAAGTCTAAACAACTTTTAGTACATTTTTTAAAATAAAATAACTCTGCCAATACCTTCAAAATCATTTGGGTCCAATGTACTCAATCCCTCCAGCCCACCATCTTCAACACTCCCACTGGCTCTTCCTCGTGTCTGCAGATCTTCTACATCCACTAGGCCCTCAAGCCCTGCTGTATTACCCTGGTTGTCCAGTCATCTGGTTACATCCCATCTTGGTATCAAGCCATCTGATCTCTCTGCCTTGGCCTTCTGTCTGGTCTGCACAGCCTGAGGATTCGACAATGGGGTCTCCATTGCTCCGGTTCCATCAAGGCATCCCACTATGCCATTCTGCCATGACACCCTATAATTACTTTTACAGTGGTCTCTTCTTCACGACACCACCACTCCGTGACCTTCTTCCTTCAACACTTGGGCAGTAGTCTCTTCCTCTGACAGCTCCCAACTGTAGTCCCTCTACCCCCCACCATCCCACTGGCTTGTTTAAGAGTTTTCAAAAGGCTGCCTTTTGGAAAGGCAGAGGTACTTTCATGTTCTGTTTCTAGTTCTGCTCTAGAGTTTTTATTTATTTAATTTGTCCTGTTATCTGAGGTGCCAATATACACATTTGCACTGTGTTTTGATTGTTTAATTAGTTGCATATTATGTTGCAACCTGTGATTTTATGAAGTTATTGTTATTACTCTATGTATGTATTTGATATTCCTAAATCTTTCCAGAGCGATTTTTTTATTTGTCTTTTAGTTGTTTTTTTGGGGTGTTTTTGGTTGTATTTTCTGTGCTTTTGAAATAATTTATTAGAGTTAGGGATAATAGAATCAAGGCCCCTGTTACCAGCCTGGCTTTCCTGCTCGGCCTGGATGGACATCGAATATCCTTAGATCTCGGTTTTAAAATGAGCCAATATCGGAATGTCCAAGATTACAATCATAGTGTTTGGATATCGCTGGAAAAATACATATCATTACAACTCATCTCCTTTAAGAACATTAAAAATGCAATGTCTACTTCAATGTGCATTTTTAAAACATGCATTTATTCATTTATTTGTTTTAGAGACACATTGTTCTTAATATCAAATTAATTGTTGCCTTATATATAAATTATAAAACACAAAATACAATATATTTGGTTTAGTACTGACTGAATGATTAAGACTACTGTTACTTGTCTGTATGCTTATATTATTCCGAAATGGCCTATGAACTGAATAAACTGCGAAAGGTTATATTTTCTAAACCATCATAGACGAATGTTCCCGAGAATGCTGCACAAGCTTATGCGGCGCCATCTGCAGCTTCAAGTACTTCAAAGTGCCAAATGAGTAGAATCGCACTGAAGCGTGTAGTCCTCCTAACTTTTTATGAATGGTGGTGAGAATGTGGAGATTGCTTGTAATAACATACAAAACGGTTGTGATGTAATTATACAAATAAAGGCTATATGACGCGTTACATGTATGCTGTATTAGGCAACTTTGTTTTTAGTGTTGGTTCACTATGCCTTATTAGGGCTCGAGCCAATGGGCGCAGGGCCCTCTTGTTCCCCTAAGGCAGGGGTGTCAAACTGAATTCCTGGAGGGCTGGAGTCCTGCTGAGTTTTGTTCCAACCCTACGCCAACACACATACCATGTAGATTTCAAATAAGCCTGAAGGACTTGATTATTTTGATCAGGTGTGTTTAATTAGGGTTGAATCTAAACTCTGCAGGGCTCCGGCCCTCCAGGAATTGAGTTTGACACACCTGCCCTAAGGATTATTATTAGGGCCCGAGCCAATGGGCGCGGGGCCTCTTGTTAGAGCCCTATTGTTTCCCTTAGGATTATTTGTTATTATTAGGGGCCCGAGCCAATGGGCGCAGGGCCCTCTTGTTTCTGTAAGGATTATTCTTATTACTATTAGGGCCCGAGCCAATGGGCGCAGGGCCCTCTTGTTTCCTCAGAAGGATTATTAGGGCCTCGAGCCAATGGGCTTAGGGCCCTCTTGTTTTTTTCTAAGGATTATTCTTATTATTATTATTATTTTTTTTATTTTTTTTTTAACCTTCCGGGGTTTTTGGAGGCCTTAACATACTCAAAAACTCTTGAAAATTGGCACACATTGGAATCTGCGGCCATCAGGATGCCGCAGAGGCTGGGACCCGGGGTGTGGCACAGGGGCTCTACGGCGCCCCCTGGAACAAATTCAGAAATCTTGAACCATAGCTCACACATACTTGCATGTATTTATATAAAACTCAGTACACTTATAGATCTCATTGAGCCGAACAACTTTCGCGCTCTATGTCATAGGCTCCGCCCAACAGGAAGTGAGCTATTCAGGGCTGTTTCAAAAAAAAGCATGCTCTGGAATTTGAAATACTCCTCTGAGGTTTTCCACCCGTTCTCCACGAAAACTCGGTGAACATGATCTCAAGACATTGGGGATGAAAAATTGCCAGGGGATTTTTGATATCTCGAACGGTTTGTCCGTGGCGAGGCGTTGAAATTAGGGGCAAAAAATGAGAAACAGGAAATGTCTAATAACATCCACATACATTTTCTGATTTAGATCAAACTTCATCGGATTGTTCGATGTATTATGCCGATCGCATAGATGTGACTATTAGGAGTCAAAGTTATAGCGCCACCAACTGGCAGCAGGAAGTGTGTCATTTTCAAAATGCTTTGAATTCAGCATCTTATTTTTACTCGATTTGCTTCAATCTTCATCAGAATAATGACAAAACACGGCCGATGTAAATCTGTTGTGGGGATATTGATATCTGATATAGTGTTGCCATGGCAACGTTGTCAATCTTGAATATTCTGTTCTAGTGATTTTGAGGCAGATAAAATGCTCAGAATTACATGAAACTCAAAACACATATCAGTATTAATGATAGCTAGACAATGGCAAAAGCACATGGAAGGGCGTGGAGGAGGCACTCTATAGCGCCACCTTTTGTCAAAAGTGGGGGGGGTTAGTTTTAGCTACAGACACCAAACTTGGTATATATATTGTTCTTATCAAGACGGACAACTTTCTAATTTACAGTCATCAGCTGCGACCTACAGGAAGTCGGCTATTTTGGTTTAAATGTGGATTTTTGGAAAAATATGGCTGTGAATTAATGCATACTCCACAGAGGAGAATTACTTTATACACACCAAACTTTGTCAACATGATGCCAATATACTGAAGATGTTAAATTGCGAACGGGTTTAGGATACCTTGAACGGTGTGGCCATAGCGATTTATTAAAGTAACATTAAAAAATGCAACAGTTATTTTCCTATATCTTTTGAATTCTTTATTCTAACCCTTCATAATTTTTTACATATGTAGTAGAAGTCATTCTTAGAAAACACAGTAAGTTTCATAAATTTATCATGTTCAGGAGCCAGCATAAAATTAAAACTATCATAACTTCTGGATCTAGCATGCATTTTTTACTACCAGTGATGGACACCAGATGGAGCTATAGGATTACTTTTAAATAATTATTGTAGAAACACATAGAGCATTTAAATCATTTATACAAATCTTTCAAAGAAAAATAATATGTATTTTAAAAAGTTAATGAATTTTACTGGTAATATAGTTTTATATAATCATTTCACAAATGTTTATAGATCATTAAAAGTATTTTTAAAAATGGTTATATCATGAAAAGTGTTACAAGAATTTTATATATATTCTTTTGTGTGTGTGTGTGTGTGTGTGTGTGTGTGTGTGTGTGTGTGTTGGAGAGAGAGAGAGAGAGAGAGAGAGAGAGTCACATTATTAAATGCTAGGGCTGGGTGATATGGCGATTTAAATCGGATGGACGAAATTAAAAGTCTATCGATTCATATTGAGCTCTATCGTTTATTTTGTGGTGCCGCAAAATACATTGTTTACGGCAATACGTTTTCATTATTTGAATGACGGCAGTCACATGCATTACACGTGTATGCAGACAGACAGACGCGTGAATAACAGCATGGCGCGCTCATGTCACGTTGTTGTGCGCCTGGTCATGAAAACTTAATGTTTTCATGCGTTTTTAAGCACTGCAATTTGACCCCTTACCAGTATACCCCATTTTCGGCATAGAGACAGAAATTACATACCAAAAAATATAAGGTTTCTGCTTATGAGTCTTTCTGACTAGATACATAATCAACATATGTTCACAAAGCTTACACTTCAAAGTTTACTGTTCAAGAATCAGAATTACTCAGACTGTTATGATAATAAAGATATATAAGCTCAAACATAAAAACAAAAATATTATTTTTTTTTTTAAATGTATTAAGTACTGATTTTAGGCCGTTGAAACACAAAAACAGAGCTATATGCTGTGGCGCTGTCTCTGTTTCTGTGTGAGAGGAGTGCGTGAGCTCCGCATCAGCTGCTAATAGAGCTCGGGAGCATTTTTGTCGGCTTTATTGACTTTGAACGATTGCATAAACACTTATATGCGTCAAAATGCAAGTATCTTCATAAACACAGTCATTTAGGTTTTAAATGATTGTAAACAGTTATGTAGAGAAAGCGCATATATAACAGTATATTGGATCTGGAGTTCGGTCTTAAAGGAGTAGCTGTCCAATATTCGTCCTGTCTGCCATTCATGAAAATCTCTCACTGCTCTTGACTAAATCACTTTTGTAACTAGAATAAGAAGAAAACAAATAATGCTAATGCTAATGATTATGCGTATATATATATATAGATAGATAGATAGATAGATGTACATAACTTAGACAATGAAGACTAATTCATTTATCATATCGTGATATAAGATTTTGGTCATATCGCCCACCCCTAGACAATTATTGTTTATGTAAATTAATATAATTAATGTTAATAACTGAAACCTTATTGGAAGTGTTACTCAAGTTTTATATATTGTGTTGTGTGTGTGTGTCTCTTGATGGTTTGGATTAACCCTTTCATTGCTGTATCCCTTAAATCCAAACTGCTAAAGTAAGTGTGCCCAATCCTGTTACTGGTGATCGACTGTACTGCAAAGTTCAGCTCCAACTCTAATCAGTCACACCTACCTTTAGTTTTCAAGCAATCCTGAAGACAACTGGGCACAGTTTTCCCTGATGCCACCCCTGGTGGCGCTCGGGCCATATGCTGCTTGACTATATTTAGGGCCGAGCACCATGTATCCATCGCTGCTTGCAGCTATATTTCTTCTTAGCTTTTTTTATTTTTCCCTTAAACCTTCCCGGGGGTTTTTGGGGCCTTAAAATACTCAAAAACTCTTGAAAGGTGGCACATACATTGGAACCTGCAGCCATCAGGACACACCACAGAGGCTGGGACCCGCGTGGGCATAGGGGCTCTACTGCAGCCCCCTGGAACACAGTCAGAAATCTTGAACCATAGCTCACACATACTTGCATGTATTTAAATGAAACTCTGTATACTTATAGATCTCATTGAGCCGAACAACTTTGCCTCTCACGTCATGGGCTCCGCCCAACAGGAAGTCAGCTATTCAGGACTGTTTAAAAAGCACGCTCTGGAATTTGAAATACTCTGAGGACTTTCAACCGTTTGCCTCGAAACTCAGTGAATATGATCTCAAAGACATTGGGGGATGAAAAGCTGCCAGGGGATTTTTTGATATCTCAAACGGTCTGCCCGTGGCATATGTTAGTAAATTAGGCTTAAAAATGACAAGCAGGAAATGTCTATTACAGTATATCTTCACAGTATGCTGTGGAATTAATGCATACCAAGCCTAGAGGAGAGAAGTACACTATACACACCCGTAAACTTTGTTCTACATGATGCCAAAACATTGAGGAACTTAAATTGCGGATATCGGATTTTGATAGCTTGAACGGTTTTAAGGCATGGTGATTTTTTTGAAATAACTGCAGTATGCAAAACATTACCGTCTTTATTTAATTGCAGTTTGTAAAAACTTCAAAAACTATTTCATTCATAGAAACAAGTCATTCTGAGGAAATATGCATAGTTTCACGATTTTTACAAGACTGTATGGACACAGAAAATTGGGTAAAAAAACTGTCAAACATCTTATTCACTCTGAGGCCACTCTCTCTCTGTGTGGAGAGGGAAGGAGGGCTGAGTGACTGACTTTTTTGTTGGTGACTGAGTGTGTGGAAGGGGGCGTGGGGGGGGGTTGAGGGCCCAGCTGACAAAGAGAGAGAGAGAGAAAGAGAAAGTTAACTCTTAATCACTGTGAAAAGAAAAAAAATATCAGTAATTGTGTGTTGCTGTTTTTCTTTTTTCACCAGCTTAAACATGATTTTTTTATAAATATGTCAGTAAATTATGCTAATTGCAACATAAAGTTATCTTTTAAAAATACATACGTGGATTTATATTTTTTTTATTCTGTAATTAATTTGAAACTTACTGTACCATTCCATGACATACATCCTGCGAGCATGACATTTATCTGAATTTACACAATCTCATGGATGTAACAGTAAACAGTTTCAGCTCATTAAATGAAGGGACTAAGCTGATAATGCAGTCAAAAATATTTTACAAATGCTTATAGATCAATAAAATCGTTTTAAAAATGCTTTTTTCACACGAGTGCATAATAATTAGTACACATGATATTCTGGTGATATTTTTTTTTCCAAGCACATTTTACCAATTCCTAATAACATCAATTTTAATAAAATACTATACATTTGTGATTTAATCTTTTATGAGTGAAATATAATTGTCCTTGAAGGCTGGAAGTGAAAAAACTCCTTATATTCAGGAGTGCTGAATTATTAGCGGGATGTTTTCTTGTCACGCATTGGTCATAGAGCTCATTGTAGCGGTGCCTCAGGTGTTGAAATAGATTTTTTGTTATACATTATACAGGTTCACACGTTTACTCCGTCTGCAGTGTGACATACAGTATGTGTATGCGGTGCAGAAGCAGCAGCGAGAGCGACAGTATGTGTATGCGGTGCAGAAGCAGCAGCGAGACGCCGCTCTCGGAACGCGCGAATCTCTCTGTTGGCACGCTAAAACCAGAAACGCGTGCTCAGATACATGCTGATTTCGCTCGAAGTGAGGGACGCATCTTAAAACCGAGTTTTCCTCTGCTCAAACGGGGGTCCCGTGTAACTCACAACTCTCTATGCTCATGGATATTCATTCTTTCCCACCTTTCTATTTCTAACCTATTCTGAACGCAGTGTGAATGCTCTGATCCATTAACATGGGCTCGGAAAAAATACGAGATTACAGGACAGGAGTGTCTAAGAACTGGAGTTAGTGTAGTGACATATGCCCAGTGTTATTCTGTTCTTCAGCGCTCCATTGAAGCACTTCACTTCTGACTGGTTCAGATAGCAACACCAAACGTGCAGTGTGTAATACCCAATCATGGCCACCACCAGATGGGCGCTGGTTGTATTATTTTTTTTTAATTGTTGTTGTAGAGTGTTGTGAGGATTTTTTTAATTTTTTATAATATTTCAAAGAAAAATTAATGCATATTTTTAAAAGCTAATGAATTTTACTGGTAATATAGTTTTATATAATAATTTCACAAATGTTTATAGGGATAGACATCATTAAATTAATTTGTTGAGCGAAGAAATGGTTTTATAGATCATGAAAGTGTTGCAAAACAATTTATAAAGTAATCTCGCTTTGGTTTACGTTAATACATGCATTAACTAAACCTGAACTAAACCAAAGAACAATCTGTTTTATGTTAGTTAATGCTCTATCCAGTAAAAAAATATTATATTCCAGTTATGTCCCAGTACATAAACTGAATCGAAGAAAATAAAACTGTAACCCCCTGTCCCAGTCCGCATTTTTTGTCCAAGGGGTCAGGTCTTAATTTTGCATTGTCTGATTGCAACTAAGGTTGAATATTTCTCATGGTGATTTAAGAATTTTTGACTTTTCAGTTGAGTTTTTTTTTTTTTGAGCCCCAAAAAACTCTTTTTTTGGCTCATTTCATCTGTAAAAAAAAAAAAACCCTAATAATAAAGCGTTTTTCTCTTCCAGTCCTTCATGGACAATTATATATCACTTCATAAATGTGATTAAACACAAAGTTAATGCGTAGTTATTAAGATTGATGTCGTTTGGAATTGTAAAATGTGCTTAGAAAATACTCACAATATCACATGCCTAATAATTAGGCAATGTTGGTAGTAACTCAATACCTGGTTCAGTAAACACTTAATAATAACAGTCTCAATTTGTTAACAATAGTAAAAACATTAAAACTAAACATGAACAGAATACTAGTTCACATCACTGTATGACATGTTTGCTGATATTAGTTCACACAGTGCATTAACTAATTAGTGAACACAGATTATTATTATTTTTTAAAAATTTTTTAAGTTTTAAATATTAACTTACATTGACATGCTATATAATTATTGTTATGTTCTAATAGAGTCCACGTTAATAACTGAAATATTAAAAGTGTTACTAAAGTTTTGATATTGTTCTGTGTGTTATCTTTCACAGTCTTGATGGTTTGGATTAACCATTTAATTGCCGAATTCTTTTTAAAACCGCTGCCAGGAGAGTACTGTAAATGCATGTGCCCGGGGGCACAGTTTTCCGATGCCACAGGGGTGGCGATTGACTGATGGCTGAGGCCCGCACGGCTGCGTGCAGGTATATATTTATTATCTATTTTTTCCGGCATAATCTTCCGGGGGTATTTTGAGACCAGTTTAACATTACTCAAAAAAAACTCTTGAAAGGCAAACACATATAAAACCTTCGGGCCATTGCAGGACGCTTAATGGGCTTCTGAATGGGTTTATTAATCTTTGACCAAGTACGGTGGCGCTGGAAAAATTACCAATCATTGAAAACCATGGTGGCATGGTCAGTGTATTTAGGTGACAATCTGGCACTATAGAATCGTTTGGCTCGCAAATTATGTCAAAGCTTTGTCCGAGATACAGCAGGCAGATGCTGTTCTGGCATCTTACGAAACAGCATTCGGAATTTGATGCGCTACGCTGACGGAAACCGTTTAGGTATATCAACACGAAAACTCCATCACCCTTTTTGCTCAAGCCATTGGTCTGAAGATGATGCCGTCCAAATTTGGTGAAAATCGGAATAACGGTCTAGTAGGGAGTTCGAAAAGTAGGTTTTCAACTTTAAGGAAAATGGCGGACAGGAAGTATGGCCAATGTTTGGAATAAATTGGATTATCGGATGTTCCGCGTCACGACCCATGATATTAACTATAGAGACAAAGTTATAGACTTTCATTGCAATAGTACGTAATTTTTTTCATTTTCAAAGTTTATTAGCATATGATTTTAATATATTTCATGATAACTTTTGACCACAATGGTGGCGCTGCCACCAAAACTTTTTGAGTGAAGCTTATAGTGGCATGGAGCCAAACGTTGAATATTTTGTAATTATTTTCGTAATGATACGATAATGCTGAAACTTCAAAAACATACAGTATTTTGACACACCAAAATTCAAAATGGGCGGACACCTAAAATGGCCGACATTTTGGGAAAATTGGATATCATTCGACTTGACATCACCCACCGAATCTAATGAGACAAGTTTTGTGAATTTTTGGCCAAAAACCATTTCAGAAGTTATAAGCAAAAATATGCATTTTGTCATATCTCCTGACCACTAGTGGCGCTGGCGTCGAAACACTGCAGGAAGTCCTCAGGTCATGCGTTGTTATACTACACACACCAAGTTTGGTCTCAATACGCCAAAACCATTGTGGAGTTATAGCCTCACAAAGCATTTTTGCGTGCTTTTCGTAGATTTTTTTCACGTGTTATTCGAGAACGGTTGGACGAATCAACTTGAAATTCCATAACTTTTTGCCAAGCATCATCAGAAGATGATCTGAGCCTTTTTTCGTGAAAATCGGACTAACCGTCTAGGACGAGTTCGAAAAAGTAGGGTTTTCGAACAATTGGAAAATAGCGAAAAAACTAAACTTTGCGATTTTTTGAATTTAGCATAAAAATATTGAAATTTTGGACAAGTGGTGGCGCTAGAGAGTTGGAGTTAGAGACTTTCAAATTTGCTAAAGTTTAATGCTGGGACTGTCCTCTGTCAGTGTGCCAAATTATACAACTTTCCCGCAATCGGTTTCTATGGGCTGCCATAGACTTGCGGCGGAAGAAGAAGAAGAAGAAGAAGAAAGAAGAATAATACGCCAAAGACTTTTCAATAGGTGACTACGCACCTTCGGTGCTTGGCCCCTAAATAATGCAAAGCTGCAAGCAGCTGAATTACGGGGCCAAGCACTCCAGCGGCAAATTGAGGAGCTAAGCATGGCATGGAGCATCACACCAAATGCAACAATGAGCAATTACAGCAATTTTAGGATGATTGTAATTGAAATGGTGGAAAAATCATAAATATAAGCACTAGTATTATGATTAAATGGCTTATCACTTTTGACCAACAGGTGGCGCTGTAATCAAATCATTTTGGTGTGTTCTGTGTGAGGTGAGAATGGCACACACAAAGTTTGGTGTCAGTATGCCAAAGCATTGCAGAGATACAGGCTGAAGTGTCATTTTGGCATCATGCCTGAAATTCGTCGCTGTGGTATGCGAAAACGGTTTTTGTCTATCAATACAAAATCCATAACATTTTGTCAGCACAGTCTGAAGATCATCTGATTCAATTTTGGTGAAAATCGGACCAACGGTTGATGAGGAGTTCGAAAAAGTAGGTTTTTCAACATAAATCAAAATGGCGGACAGGAAGTTCAGCGTACTCTGGCATATTTGGTATCTATGTTGTCGGCATAAGCCAAGGAATATTTTGAGACCAGTTTCATTGCAATAGGCTAATGCAATAAAAAGTTATTAGCATTTTTATAAATGTAATTATTAATGGTTAATGAATGGTTTATTACTCTTGACCAATAGGTGGCGCTGTTACCAAATTGATGTGGCATGGTCAGTGTGAGGTGACAATGGCACATACAAAGTTTGGTGCAAATATGTCAAAGCTTTGCAGAGATACAGCCTCAGATGTATTTTGTCATCTTACGAACAAATTCGTTGATGCGCTAAACGACAACCGTTTCGTATATCAACACGAAATCCATAACTTTTTGTCAGCTTGGTCTGAAGATGATCCGAGCCAAATTTACTGAAAATCGGACTAACGGTCTAGGAGGAGTTCGAAAAAGTAGGTTTTCAACTTTAATCAAAATGGCGGACAGGAAGTATGGCCAATTTTGGAATAATTGGTATCGATGTTCTCGGCATGACCGAAGGAATAAAGTGACATGACTTTCATTGCAATAGTCTAATTTTTTCAAAAGTTATTAGCATTTTTAAGATATTTCATTATAACTTTTGACCACAAGGTGGCGCTGCCACCCAAACTTTTTGAGTAGCTTCAGGGCATGGAGCCAAACATTTTTGTAATTATTTTCGTAGCGATACGATAATGCGTTCAAAAAATACAGCATTTTGAAACATAATTCAAAATGGCCGACACCTAAAATGGCCGACACGGGAAAATTGGATATCATTCGACTCGTCATGACCCACCGAATATAATGAGACCAGTTTTGTGATTTTTGGACCAAACCATTCAGAAGTTATAAGCAAAAATATTCATTTTTCATATCTCCTGACCACTAGGTGGCGCTGCGTCGAAACACTGCAGGTAGTCTCAGGTCATGCTTGTTATAACATACACCAAGTTTGGTCTCAATACGCCAAATCGTTGCGGAGTTATAGCCTCACAAGGATTTTTGCGTGCTTTTCGTAGAATTTGTTCGCGTGGTATTCGAGAACGGTTGGACAAATCAACTTGAATTCCATAACTTTTTGCCGGCATGGTCTGAAGATGATCTGAGCCAATTTTTCGTGAAAATCGGACTAACAGTCTAGGACGAGTTCGAAAAAGTAGGTTTTTCGAACAATTGAAAATAGCAAAAAAACTAAACCTTGCGATTTTTGAATTTCGGGGTTCATTCGACTTGGCCTGAGCCAAGGATTCAGAGGAAAAAAGAATTTTCATTTTGTGGCTTACGGTTCAAAAGTTATTAGCATAAAAATATTGAAATTTTGGAATAGTTGTGGCGCTAGAGAGTTGGAGTTAGAGACTTCAAATTTGCTATAGTTAATGCTGGGACTGTCCTCTATCAGTGTGCCAAATTATACAACTTTCCCGCAATCGGTTCTATGGGCTGCCATAGACTTGCGGCGGAAGAAGAAGAAGAAGAAGGAAGAAAAGAAGAAGAAGAAAGATGCCAACGGATACAATAGGTGCCTACGCACCTTCGGTGCTTGGCCCCTAAATAATAAATATAGCTGCAAGCAGCAATTACGGGGCCAAGCACTCCAGAGTGATATTGAGGAGCTAAGCATGGCATGGAGCTTCACACCAAATGCAACAATGAGCAATTACAGCAATTTTAGGATGATTGTAATTGAAATGGCGGAAAAATCATAAATACAAGCACTAGTATTATGATTAAATGGCTTATCACTTTTGACCAACAGGTGGCGCTGTAATCAAATCATTTTGGTGTGTTCTGTGTGAGGTGAGAATGGCACACACAAAGTTTGGTGTCAGTATGCCAAAGCATTGCAGAGATACAGGCTGAAGTGTCATTTTGGCATCATGCCTGAAATTCGTCGCTGTGGTATGCGAAAACGTTTTTTTTTATCGATACAAAATCCATAACATTTTGTCAGCACAGTCTGAAGATCATCTGATTCAATTTTGGTGAAAATCGGACCAACGGTTGATGAGGAGTTCGAAAAAGTAGGTTTTCAACATAAATCAAAATGGCGGACAGGAAGTTCAGCGTACTCTGGCATATTTGGTATCTATGTTGTCGGCATAAGCCAAGGAATATTTTGAGACCAGTTTCATTGCAATAGGCTAATGCAATAAAAAGTTATTAGCATTTTTATAAATGTAATTATTAATGGTTAATGAATGGTTTATTACTCTTGACCAATAGGTGGCGCTGTTACCAAATTAATGTGGCATGGTCAGTGTGAGGTGACAATGGCACATACAAAGTTTGGTGCAAATATGTCAAAGCTTTGCCGAGATACAGCCTCAGATGTATTTTGGCATCTTACGAACAAATTCGTTGATGCGCTAAACGAAAAAACCGTTTCGTATATCAACACGAAATCCATAACTTTTTGTCAGCTTGGTCTGAAGATGATCCGACCAAATTTGGTGAAAATCGGACTAACGGTCTAGGAGGAGTTCGAAAAAGTATGGTTTTCAACTTTCATGAAAATGGCGGACAGGAAGTATGGCCAATTTTGGCATAATTGGTATCGATGTTCTCGGCATGACCCAAAGAATATAGGGAGACCACTTTCATTTCAATAGTCTAATTTTTTCAAAAGTTATTAGCATTTTTTAGATATTTCATTATAACTTTTGACCACAAGGTGGCGCTGCCACCAAACTTTTTGAGTAGCTTCAGGGCATGGAGCCAAACATTTTTGTAATTATTTTCGTAGCGATACGATAATGCATTCAAAAAATACAGCATTTTGAAACATAATTCAAAATGGCTGACACCTAAAATGGCCGACACGGGAAAATTGGATATCATTCGACTTGACATGACCCACCGAATCTAATGAGACCAGTTTTTTGTGATTTTTTGCCAAACCATTCAGAAGTTATAAGCAAAAATATGCATTTTTTCATATTTCCTGACCACTAGGTGGCGCTGCGTCGAAACACTGCAGGTAGTCTCAGGTCATGCTTGTTTACACACACACACCAAGTTTGGTCTCAATACGCCAAACCGTTGCGGAGTTATAGCCTCACAAGCATTTTTTGCGTGCTTTTCGTTGAATCTTTTTCGCGTGGTATTCGAGAACGGTTTGGACGAATCAACTTGAATTCCATAACTTTTTGCCGGCATGGTCTGAAGATGATCTGAGCCAATTTTTGTGAAAATCGGACTAACCGTCTAGGACGAGTTCGAAAAAGTAGGTTTTTCGAACAATTGAAAATAGAAAAAAAAAAAACTAAACCTTGCGATTTTTGAATTTCGGGGTTCATTCGACTTGGCCTGAGCCAAGGATTCAGAGGAAAAAAGAATTTTCATTTTGTGGCTTACGGTTCAAAAGTTATTAGCATAAAAATATTGAAATTTTGGACAAGTGGTGGCGCTAGAGAGTTGGAGTTAGAGACTTCAAATTTGCTATAGTTAATTCTGGGACTGTCCTCTATCAGTGTGCCAAATTATACAACTTTCCCGCAATCGGTTCTATGGGCTGCCATAGACTTGCGGCGGAAGAAGAAGAAGAAGAAGAAGAAAGAAGAAGAAATATAGCTGCAAGCAGCAATTATGGGGGCCTAAGCACTCCAGCGCAGCAGCAATTGAGCAGCGGAAGCAAATTGAGGAGCTAAGCATGGCATGGCATGGAGCATCACACCAAATGCAACAATGAGCAATTACAGCAATTTTAGGATGATTGCAATTGAAATGGCGGAAAAATCATAAATACAAGCACTAGTATTTTGATTAAATGGCTTATCACTTTTGACCAACAGGTGGCGCTGTAATCAAATGATTTGGGTGTGTTCTGTGTGAGGTGACAATGGCACACACAAAGTTTGGTGTCAGTATGCCAAAGCATTGCAGAGATACAGGCTGAAGTGTCATTTTGGCATCATGCCTGAAATTCGTCGCTGCGGTATGCGAAAATGGTTTTGTCTATCGATACAAAATCCATAACATTTTGTCACCACAGTCTGAAGATCATCTGATTCAATTTTGGTGAAAATCGGACCAACGGTTGATGAGGAGTTCAAAAAAAAAAAGTAGGTTTTCAACATAAATCAAAATGGCGGACAGGAAGTTCAGCGTACTCTGGCATATTTGGTATCTATGTTGTCGGCATAAGCCAAGGAATATTTTGAGACCAGTTTCATTGCAATAGGCTAATGCAATAAAAAGTTATTAGCATTTTTTATAAATGTAATTATTAATGGTTAATGAGTGGTTTATTACTCTTGACCAATAGGTGGCGCTGTTACCAAATTAATGTGGCATGGTCAGTGCGAGGTGACAATGGCACATACAAAGTTTGGTGCAAATATGTCAAAGCTTTGCCGAGATACAGCCTCAGATGTATTTTGGCATCTTACGAACAAATTCGTTGATGCGCTAAACGAAAACCGTTTCGTATATCAACACGAAATCCATAACTTTTTTGTCAGCTTGGTCTGAAGATGATCCGAACCAAATTTGGTGAAAATCGGACTAACGGTCTAGGAGGAGTTCGAAAAAGTAGGTTTTCAACTTTAATCAAAATGGCGGACAGGAAGTATGGCCAATTTTGGCATAATTGGTATCGATGTTCTCGACATGACCAAAAGAATATAGCGAGACCATTTTCATTGCAATAGTCTAATTTTTTCAAAAGTTATTAGCATTTTAAGATATTTCATTATAACTTTTGACCACAAGGTGGCGCTGCCACCAAACTTTTGAGTAGCTTCAGGGCATGGAGCCAAACATTTTTGTAATTATTTTTGTAATGATACGATAATGCTTTCAAACAATACAGCATTTTAGAACAAAATTCAAAATGGCCGACACCTAAAATGGCTGGCACGGGAAAATTGGATATCATTCGACTCGACATGACCCACCGAATCTAAAGAGACCAGTTTTGTGATTTTTGGCCAAACCATTCAGAAGTTATAAGCAAAAATATGCATTTTTCATATCTCCTGACCACTAGGTGGCGCTGCGTCGAAACACTGCAGGTAGTCTCAGGTCATGCTTGTTATAACACACACCAAGTTTGGTCTCAATACGCCAAACCGTTGCGGAGTTATAGCCTCAGAAGCATTTTTGCGTGCTTTTTTCGTAGAATTTTTTCGCGTGGTATTCGAGAACGGTTGGACGAATCAACTTGAATTCCATAACTTTTTTGCCGGCATCGTCTGAAGATGATCTGAGCCAATTTTCGTGAAAATCGGACTAACCGTCTAGGACGAGTTCGAAAAAGTAGGTTTTTTGAACAATTGAAAATAGCGAAAAAAATACTAAACCTTGCGATTTTTGAATTTCGGGGTTCAATCGACTTGGCCTGAGCCAAGGATTCAGAGGAAAAAAGAATTTTCATTTTGTGGCTTACGGTTCAAAAGTTATTAGCATAAAAATATTGAAATTTTGGACAAGTGGTGGCGCTAGAGAGTTGGAGTTAGAGACTTCAAATTTTCTATAGTTAATGCTGGGACTGTCCTCTATCAGTGTTGCCAAATTATACAACTTTCCCGCAATCGGTTCTATGGGCTGCCATAGACTGGCGGCGGCGGAAGAAGAAGAAGAAGAATAATAACGCCAAATACAATAGGTGCCTACGCACCTTCGGTGCTTGGCCCAAGCAAAACCGCCAACGGATACAATATGCCTACGCACCTTCGGTGCTTGGCAATTAGCGCAAGCAGCAATTACGGGGCTACATGAGCAAGCTTCAGACGAACGGCAGGAATGAGTAATTAAAACCGTTTTAAGATTATTTTAGGCAAAATGGCTTGAAAACAATAAAGACAACAACTAGTAATAGGATTTATTGGCTTATCACGTTTGACCAATAGGTGGCGCTGTTGTCAAATTAGTGTGGAATGGTCAGTGTGAAGTGACTATTGCACATACAAAGTTTGGTGTCAGTATGTCAAAGTTTTGAAGAGATATAGCCTTAGAGTCATTTTGACACAGTGCTTAAAGTTTATAACGGCGCTGTACGAAAACGGTTTTGTCTTTCGACACGAAATCCACAACTTTTTGTCAGCACAGTCTGAAGATCATCTGATTCGATTTTGGTGAAAATCGGACCAAAGGTTGATGAAGAGTGCAAAAAAGTATGTTTTCAACATAAATCAAAATGTCCGACAGAAAGTTCGGCTTATTATGACATAATTGATATGTATGTTGTCGGCATGACCCAAGGAATATTTTGAGACCAGTTTCATTACAATAGGTCAATGAAATCAAAAGTTATGAAATTTTCAAAAATGCTAATAATTAAGAATTAATGAGTGTTTATTACTCCAGACCAATAGGTGGCGCTGTTACCAAATTGATGTGGCGTGATCAATTTGTGGTGACAATGGCACATGCAAAGTTTGGTGTAAATATGTCAAATCTGTGCAGAGATACAGCCTCAGATACATTTTGGCATCCTTCCAGCAAATTCGTTGGTGCGCTAAACGAAAACCGTTTCGTTTATCGACACGAAATCCATAACTTTTTGCCAGCATCGTCTGAAGATGATCTGAGTCACATTTGGTGAAAATTGGACTAACGGTCTAGGAGGAGTTTGAAAAATTAGGTTTTCAACATGAATCAAAATGGCGGACAGGAAGTTTGGCCAGTTTTGTCGTAATTGGTTTCGATGTTCTCGGCATGATCCAAAGAATTTAGGGAGACCAGTTTCATTCCAATAGTTGAATTTATTCAAACATTATTAGCATTTTTGTTAAATTTCATTATAACATTTGACCACAAGGTGGCGCTGCCCCCAAACTTTTTGAGTACCATCAGGGCATGGTGTCGAACATTTTTGTAATTATTTTTGTAAAGATACGTTAATGCATTTGTGAAATACAGCAACTTAGATAATAATTCAAAATGGCCGACGCCCAAAATGGCTGACATGGGAAATCTGGGTATCATTTGATTCAACATGATGCACCAAATCTGAAGAGACCAGTTTTGTGATTTTTGGCCAAACCATTCAGAAGTTCTGTGCAAAAATATGCATTTTTCGTATCTCCTGACCACTAGGGGGCACTGCACCGAAACACTGCAGGTAGCCTCAGGGTATGCTTGTTACAACATACACCAAGTTTGGTCTCAATACGCTAAACTGTTGCGTAGATATAGCCTCATAACTATTTTTGCGTGTTTTTTCTTGAATTCGTTTGCGTGTTATTCCAGAACGTTTTGAATAATCAACTTGAATTCCATAACTTTTTGCCAGCATGGCATGGTCTTAAGATGATCTGAGCTCATTTTGGTGAGAGTCGGACTAACCGTCTAGGAAGAGATAGAAAAAGTACTTTTTTCGAATATCTAAAAATAGAAAAAAAAAAAACTAAACCTTGCGATTTTTGAATTTTGGGGTTCAATCGACTTGGCATGAGCCAAGGATTCAGAGAAAAATATAATGTTCCTTCTGTACCTTATGGTTCAGACGTTATTAGCAGACATTTTTTGAAAGTTTGGACAAATGGTGGCGCTAGAGAGCTGGAGTTAGAGACTTTAAATTTGCGATGGTTAATGTTGACACTGTCCCTCTATGAGTGTGCCAAATTTCACAACTTTCCCGCAGTCGGTTCTATGGGCTGCCATAGACTTGCGGCGGAAGATCAAGAAGAAATAATAATAATAATAATAATAATAATAATAAGAAAGAATCCTAACGGATACAATAGGTGCCTAAACACCTTCGGTGCTTGGCAGTGCCTAAACACCTTCGGTGCTTGGCCCCTAAATATAGCTGCAAGCAGCAATTACGGGGCCAAGCACTCCAGCGGCATATTGAGGAGCTAAGCATGGCGTGGAGCAACAATGAGCGATTACAGCAATTTTAGGATGATTGTAATTGAAATTTATTATTAAAAGTATTATGATTAAATGGTTTATCACTTTTGACCAACAGTTGGCGCTGTGATCAAATCATTTTGGTGTGTTCTGTGTGAGGTGACAATGGCACACACAAAGTTTGGTGTCAGTATGCCAAAGCATTGCAGAGATACAGGCTGAAGTGTCATTTTGGCATCATGCCTGAAATTCTTCGCTGTGGTATGCGAAAACGGTTTTGTCTATCGATACAAAATCCATAACATTTTGTCAGCACAGTCTGAAGATCATCTGATTCAATTTTGGTGAAAATCGGACCAACGGTTGATGAGGAGTTCGAAAAAGTATGTTTTCAACATAAATCAAAATGGCGGACAGGAAGTTCAGCGTACTCTGGCATACTTGGTATCTATGTTGTTGGCATAAGCCAAGGAATATTTTGAGACCAGTTTCATTGCAATAGGCTAATGCAATAAAAAGTTATTAGCATTTTTATAAATGTAATTATTAATGGTTAATGAATGTTTTATTACTCTTGACCAATAGGTGGCGCTGTTACCAAATTGATGTGGCATGGTCAGTGTGAGGTGACAATGGCACATACAAAGTTTGGTGCAAATATGTCAAAGCTTTGCCGAGATACAGCCTCAGATGTATTTTGGCATCTTACGAACAAATTCGTTGATGCGCTAAACGAAAACCGTTTCGTATATCAACACGAAATCCATAACTTTTTGTCAGCTTGGTCTGAAGATGATCCGAACCAAATTTGGTGAAAATCGGACTAACGGTCTAGGAGGAGTTCGAAAAAGTAGGTTTTCAACTTTAATCAAAATGGCGGACAGGAAGTATGGCCAATTTTGGCATAATTGGTATCGATGTTCTCGGCATGACCCAAAGAATATAGAGGAAATGACTTTCATTGCAATAGGCTATTTTTTTTCAAAAGTTATTAGCATATTTAAGATATTTCATTATAACTTTTGACCACAAGGTGGCGCTGCCACCAAACTTTTTGAGTAGCTTCAGGGCATGGAGCCAAACATTTTTGTAATTATTTTCGTAGCGATACGATAATGCGTTCAAAAAATACAGCATTTTGAAACATAATTCAAAATGGCCGACACCTAAAATGGCCGACACGTGAAAATTGGATATCATTCGACTCGACATGACCGACTGAGTCTAATGAGACCAGTTTTGTGATTTTTGGCCAAACCATTCAGAAGTTATAAGCAAAAATATGCATTTTTCATATCTCCTGACCACTAGGTGGCGCTGCGTCGAAACACTGCAGGTAGTCTCAGGTCATGCTTGTTATAACACACACCATGTTTGGTCTAAATACGCTGAACCGTTGCGGAGTTATAGCCTAACAAGCATTTTTGCGTGCTTTTCGTAGAATTTTTTTTCATGGTATTCGAGAACGGTTGGACGAATCAACTTGAATTCCATAACTTTTAGCCAGCATGGTCTGAAGATGATCTGAGCCAATTTTCGTGAAAATCGGACTAACCGTCTAGGACGAGTTCGAAAAAGTAGGTTTTTCGAACAATTGAAAATAGCGAAAAAACTAAACCTTGCGATTTTTGAATTTCGGGGTTCATTCGACTTGGCCTGAGCCAAGGATTCAGAGGAAAAAAGAATTTTCATTTTGTGGCTTACGGTTCAAAAGTTATTAGCATAAAAATATTGAAATTTTGGACAAGTGGTGGCGCTAGAGAGTTGGAGTTAGAGACTTCAAATTTGCTTTAGTTAATGCTGGGACTGTCCTCTATCAGTGTGCCAAATTATACAACTTTCCCGCAATCGGTTCTATGGGCTGCCATAGACTTGCGACTGCGGAAGAAGAAGAAGAAGAAGAAGAAGAAATATAGCTGCAAGCAGCAATTACGGGGCCAAGCACTCCAGAGGCAAATTGAGGAGCTAAGCATGGCATGGAGCATCACACCAAATGCAACAATGAGCAATTACAGCAATTTTAGGATGATTGTAATTGAAATGGCGGAAAAAATCATAAAATACAAGCATTAGTATTATGATTAAATGGCTTATAAATTTTGACCAACAGGTGGCGCTGTAATCAAATCATTTTGGTGTGTTCAGTGTGAGGTGACAATGGCACACGCAAAGTTTGGTGTCAGTATGCCAAAGCATTGCAGAGATACAGCCTGAAGTGTCATTTTGGCATCATGCCTGAAATTGGTCGCTGTGGTATGCGAAAACGGTTTTGTCTATCGATACAAAATCCATAACATTTTGTCAGCACAGTCTGAAGATCATCTGATTCAATTTTGGTGAAAATCGGACCAACGGTTGATGAGGAGTTCGAAAAAAGTAGGTTTTCAACATAAATCAAAATGGCAGACAGGAAGTTCAGCGTACTCTGGCATATTTGGTATCTATGTTGTCGGCATAAGCCAAGGAATATTTTGAGACCAGTTTCATTGCAACAGGCTAATGCAATAAAAAGTTATTAGCATTTTTATAAATGTAATTATTAATGGTTAATGAATGGTTTATTACTCTTGACCAATAGGTGGCGCTGTTACCAAATTGATGTGGCATGGTCAGTGTGACGTGACAATGGCACATACAAAGTTTGGTGCAAATATTTCAAAGCTTTGCTGAGATACATCCTCAGACGTATTTTGGCATCTTACGAACAAATTCGTTGATGCGCTAAATGAAAAACCGTTTCGTATATCAACACGAAATCCATAACTTTTTGTCAGCTTGGACTGAAGATGATCCGAACCAAATTTGGTGAAAATCGGACTAACGGTCTAGGAGGAGTTCGAAAAAGTAGGTTTTCAACTTTAATCAAAATGGCGGACAGGAAGTATGGCCAATTTTGGCATAATTGGTATCGATGTTCTCGGCATGACCCAAAGAATATAGAGACACCACTTTCATTGCAATAGTCCAATTTTTTCAAAAGTTATTAGCATTTATAAGATATTTCATTATAACTTTTGACCACAAGGTGGGGCGCTGCCACCTAAACTTTTTGAGTAGCTTCAGGGCATGGAGCCAAACATTTTTGTAATTATTTTCGTAACGATACGATAATGCGTTCAAAAAATACAGCATTTTGAAACATAATTCAAAATGGCCGATACCTAAAATGGCTGACACGGGAAAATTGGATATCATTCGACTCGACATGACCCACCGAATCTAAAGAGATCAGTTTTGTGATTTTTGGCTAAACCATTCAGAAGTTATAAGCAAAAATATGCATTTTTCATATCTCCTGACCACTAGGTGGCGCTGCGTCGAAACACTGCAGGTAGTCTCAGGTCATGATTGTTATAACACACACCAAGTTTTGTCTCAATACGCCAAACCGTTGCGGAGTTATAGCCTCACAAGCATTTTTGCGTGCTTTTCGTAGAATTTGTTTCGCGTGGTATTCGAGAACGGTTTGGACGAATCAACTTGAATTCCATAACTTTTTGCCAGCATGGTCTGAAGATGATCTGAGCAATTTTTCGTGAAAATCGGACTAACCGTCTAGGACGAGTTCGAAAAAGTAGGTTTTTTTTCGAACAATTAAAAATAGCGAAAAAAAACTAAACCTTGCGATTTTTTTATTTTGGGGTTCATTCGACTTGGCATGAGCCAAGGATTCAGAGGAAAAAAAGAATTTTAATTTTGTGGCTTACGGTTCAAAAGTTATTAGCATAAAAATATTGAAACTTTGGACAAGTGGTGGCGCTAGAGAGTTGGAGTTAGAGACTTCAAATTTGCTATAGTTAATGCTGGGACTGTCCTCTATGAGTGTGCCAAATTTCACAACTTTCCCGCAATCGGTTCTATGGGCTGCCTTAGACTTGCGGCTGAAGAAGAAGAAGAAGAATGAATAATAAGAAGAAGAATAAGAAAGAAGAAGAAGAAGAAGAAGCGCCAACGGATACAATAGGTGCCTACGCACCTTCGGTGCTTGGCCCCTAAATATAGCTGCAAGCAGCAATTACGGGGCCAAGCACTCCAGAGGCAAATTGAGGAGCTAAACATGGCATGGAGCATCAGACCAAATGCAACAATAAGCAATTACAGCAATTTTAGGATGATTGTAATTGAAATGGTGGAAAAATCATAAATACAAGCACTAGTATTATGATTAAATGGCTTATAATTTTTGACCAACAGGTGGCGCTGTAACCAAATTTTTGGTGTGTTCTGTGTGAGGTGACATTGGCACACACAAAGTTTGGTGTCAGTATGCCAAAGCATTGCAGAGGTACACGCTGAAGTGTCATTTTGGCATCATGCCTGAAATTCTTCGCTGTGGTATGCGAAAACGGTTTTGTCTATCGATACAAAATCCATAACATTTTGTCAGCACAGTCTGAAGATCATCTGATTCAATTTTGGTGAAAATCGGACTGACGGTTGATGAGGAGTTAGAAAAAGTAGGTTTTCAACATAAATCAAAATGGCGGACAGGAAGTTCAGCGTACTCTGGCATATTTGGTATCTATGTTGTCGGCATAAGCCAGGGAATATTTTGAGACTGATTTCATTGCAATAGGCTAATGCAATAAAAAGTTATTAGCATTTTTATAACTGTAATTATTAATGGTTAATGAATGCTGTATTACTCTGGACCAATAGGTGGTGCTGTTACCAAATTGATGTGGCGTGGTCAGTGTGAGGTGACAATGGCACATAGAAAGTTTGGTGCAAATATGTCAAAGCTTTGCCGAGATACAGCCTCAGATGTGTTTTGACATCTTACAAAACACAATTCAAATTCGTTGATGCGCTAAACAAAAACCGTTTTCGTATATCAACACGAAATCCATAACTTTTTGTCATCTTGGTCTGAAGATGATTCGAACCAAATTTGGTGAAAATCGGACTAACGGTCTAGGAGGAGTTCGTTCGAGAAAAAGTAAGTTTTCAACTTTAATAAAAATTGTGGACAGGAAGTATGGCCAATTTTGGAATAATTGGTATCGATGTTCTCGGCATGACCCAAAGAATATAGAGACATGACTTTCATTGCAATAGTCAAATTTTTTCAACAGTTATTAGCATTTTTATGATATTTCATTATAACTTTTGACCACAAGGTGGCGCTGCCACCAAAGTTTTTGAGTAGCTTCAGGGCATGGAGCCAAACATTTTTGTAATTATTTTCGTAGCGATACGATGATGCGTTCAAAAAATACAGCATTTTGAAACATAATTCAAAATGGCAGACACCTAAAATGGCCGACACGGGAAAATTGGATATCATTCGACTTGACATGACCCACCGAATCTAATGAGAACAGTTTTGTGATTTTTGGCAAAACCATTCAGAAGTTATAAGCAAAAATATGCATTTTTCATATCTCCTGACCACTAGGTGGCGCTGCGTCGGAACACTGCAAGTAGTCTCAGGTCATGCTTGTTATAACACACACCAAGTTTGGTCTCAATACGCCAAACCGTTGCGGAGTTATAGCATCACAAGCATTTTTGCGTGCTTTTCGTAGATTTTTTTTCGCGTGGTATTCAGAACGGTTGGACAAATCAACTTGAATTCCATAACTTTTTTCGCCGAGCATGGTCTGAAGATGATCTGAGCCAATTTTTGTGAAAATCGGACTAACCGTCTAGGACGAGTTCGAAAAAGTAGGTTTTTCGAACAATTGAAAATAGCGAAAAATACTAAACCTTGCGATTTTTGAATTTCGGGGTTCATTCGACTTGGCCTGAGCAAAGGATTCAGTGGAAAAAAAGAATTTTCATTTTGTGGCTTACGGTTCAAAAGTTATTAGCATAAAAATATTGAAAATTTTGGACAAGTGGTGGCGCTAGAGAGTTGGAGTTAGAGACTTCAAATTTGCTATAGTAGTTAATGCTGGGACTGTCCTCTATCAGTGTGCCAAATTATACAACTTTCCCGCAATCGGTTCTATGGGCTGCCATAGACTTGCGGCGGAAGAAGAAGAAGAAGAAGAAGAAGAAGAAGAATAACGCCAACGATTTCAATAGGTGCCTACGCACCTTCGGTGCTTGGCCCCTAATAATAATAATAACGCCAACGATTTCAATAGGTGCCTACGCACCTTCGGTGCTTGGCCCCTAATAACGCCAACGGATTGAATAGGTGGCCTAAGCACCTTCGGTGCTTGGCCCCTAATAACGCCAACGGATACAATAGGTGTAATTACGCACCTTCGGTGTTGGCTATTATCAAAAATAACGCCAACGTTTTCAATAGGTGCCTACGCACCTTCGGTGCTTGGCCCCTAATAATAACGCCAACGGATACAATAGGTGTCTACGCACCTTCGGTGCTTGGCCCCTAATAACGCCAACGATTTCAATAGGTGCCTACGCACCTTCGGTGCTTGGCCCCTAATAATAACGTGAAGCAACGATTCAATAGGTGCCTACGCACCTTCGGTGCTTGGCCCCTAAATATAAGCACCTTCGGTGCTTGGCCCCTAAATATAATACAAGAGGCAAATTGAGGAGCAAAGCATGGTGTGGAGCATCAGACCAAATGCAACAATGAGCAATTACAGAAATTTTAGGATGATTGTAATTGAAATGGCGGAAAAATCATAAATACAAGCACTAGTATTATGATTAAATGGCTTATAACTTTTGACCAACAGGTGGCGCTGTAATCAAATCAATTTGGTGTTTTCTGTGTGAGGTGAGAATGGCACACACAAAGTTTGGTGTCAGTATGCCAAAGCATTGCAGAGATACAGGCTGAAGTGTCATTTGGGCATCATGCGTGAAATTCGTCGCTGTGGTATGCAAAAACGATTCTGTCTATCGATACAAAATCAATAACATTTTGTCGGCACAGTCTGAAGATCATCTGATTCAATTTTGGTGAAAATCGGACAAACTAACGGTCTAGGAGGAGTTCGAAAAAGTAGGTTTTCAACTTTAATCAAAATGGCGGACAGGAAGTATTGCCAATTTTGGAATAATTGGTATCGATGTTATCGGCATGACACAAAGAATATATGGAGACCACTTTCATTTCAATAGTCCAATTTATTCAAAAGTTATTAGCATTTATTAGATATGTCATTATAACTTTTGATCACAAGGTGGCGCTGCCCCAAAACTTTTTGAGTACCTTCAGGGCATGGAGCCAAACATTTTTGTAATTATTTTCGTAACAATACGATAATGCGTTCAAGAAATACAGCATTTTGAAACATAATTCAAAATGGCAGACACCTAAAATGGCTGACATGGGAAAATTGGACATCATTCAACTCGGCATTATGCACCGAATACAAAGAGACCAGTTTTGTGATTTTTGGCAAAACCATTCAGAAGTTATAAGCAAAAATATGCATTTTTCATATCTCCTGACCACTAGGGGGCGCTGCGTCGAAACACTGCAGGAAGTCTCAGGTCATGCTTGTTATAACACACACCAAGTTTGGTCTCAATACGCCAAACCGTTGCGGAGTTATAGCCTCACAAGCATTTTCGCGTGCTTTTAGTAGAATTTTTTCGCGTGGTAGTCGATAACGGTTTGACAAATCAACTTGAATTCCATAACTTTTTGCCTACATGGTCTGAAGATGATCTGAGCCAAATTTCGTGAAAGTCAGACTAACCGTCCAGGACGAGTTCGAAAAAGTAGGTTTTTCGAACAACAGAAAATAGCGAAAAAACTAAACCTTGCAATTTTTGAATTTTGGGGTTAATTCGACTTGGCCTAAGTCAAGGATTCAGAGGAAAAAATAATTTTCATTTTGTGGCTTACTGTTCAAAAGTTATTAGCATAAAAATATTGAAACTTTGGACAAGTGGTGGCGCTAGAGAGTTGGAGTTAGAGACTCCAAATTTACTATAGTTAATGCTCGGACTGTCCTCTATCAGTGCGCAAAATTATACAACTTTCCCGCAATCGGTTCTTTGGGCTGCCATAGACTTGCGGCGGAAGAAGAAGAAGATGAAGATGAAGATGAAGAAGAAGAAGAAGAAGAAGAAGAAGAAGAAGAAGAAGAATGCCAGCGATTTCAATAGGTGCCTACGCACCTTCGGTGCTTGGCCCCTAAATATGTCTGCAAGCAGCAATTACGGGGCCAAGCACTCCATCGGCAAGTTTAGGAGCTAAGCATGGCATGGAGCATCAGACCAAATGCAACAATGAGCAATAAAAGCAATTTTAGGATGATTGTAATTGTAATGGCAGAAAAATCATTAATACAATCTCTAGTAGCGTGATTTGTTTGTTTATGTAGTGTGACTGTTAGGTGGTGCTGTTATCAAATCGATGTGGTGTGTTCTGTGTGAGTTGACAATGACACAAACAAAGTTTAGAGTCAATATGCCAAAGCACTTCAGAGATACAGCTACAAGTGCCATTTTGCCATCATGCCTCAAATTCATCACTGTGGTATGCGAAAACGGTTTTATCTATCGACACAAAATCCATAACTTTTTGTCACAGTCTGAAGATCATCTGGCTTGATTTTGGTGAAAATCGAACCAACCGTCGATGAGGAGTTCGAAAAAGTAGGTTTTCAACATAAATCAAAATGTTGGAAAGGAAGTTCAGCTTACTCTGGCATATTTGGTATCTATGTTGTCGACATAATCCACGGAATATTTTGAGACCAATTTCATTGCAATAGGCTAATGCAATAAAAAGTTATTAGCATTTCTATAAAAGTAATTATTAATGGTTAATGAATGGTTTATTACTCTTGACCAATAGGTTGCGCTGTTACCAAATTGATGTGGCTTTGTAGTGTGTGTGGTGTAAATGTGACATATATAGTTTGTTTGAGGTATGTATGAGCTTTGCAGAGATACAGCCTCAGAACCATTTTGGCTTGGTGCCTAAGATTTGTAACGGTGCTGTATGAAAACGGTTTTGTCAATCGACATGAAATGCATAACTTTTTGTCAGCACAGTCTGAAGATGATCTGATTCGATTTTGGTGAAAATCGGACCAACAGTTGAGGAGGACTTAGAAAAAGTAGGATTTTAACATAAATCAAAATGGCAGACAGGGAGTTCAGATTTCCTACTAAAAAACTGATATGTCTGTTGTCGGCATGACCCAAGGAATATTTTGAAACCAGTTTCATTACAATAATGCAATCAAAAGTTATTAGCATTTTTGCAAATTTTATAATTAAAGGTTAATGAATGGTTTATTACTCTTTGTCAATAGGTGTCGCTGTTACCAAATTGATGTGCCATGGTCAGTGTGAGGTGACAATGGCACATACAAAGTTTGGTGTAAATATGTCAAACCTTTATAGAGATACAGCTCTCAGATGCAGTTTGACATCTTTCCAGCAAATTTGTTCAAGCGCTTAACGAAAACCATTGCGTGTAGCAACACAAAATCCATAATTTTTTGCCAGCTTTGTCTGAAGATGATCTGAGCCAAATTTGGTGAAAATCGGACAAACGGTCTAGGAGGAGTTCGAAAAAGTAGGTTGTCAACATGAATCAAAATGGTGGACAGCAAGTTCAGCAAATATTGGTAAAATTGGTATCAGTGTTCTCGGCATGATCCAAGGAATCAATCAACATCAGTCCGATTACAATAGGCTAATGTAAGCAAAAGTTATTAGCATTTTTCTAAATTTCATCATAACTTTTGACCACAAGGTGGCGCTGCACCCAAACTTTTTGAGTACCAACATGGCATGGAGCCGAAGACTTTTGTAGTTATTTTCGTAACGATACGATACTGCGTTCAAAAAATACAGCATTTTAGAACATAATTAAAAATGGCCGACACGGGAAAATTGGATATCAGTCGACTCGACATGACCCACCAAATCTAAAGAGACCAGTTTTTTGATTATTGGCCAAACCATTCAGAAGTTATAAGCAAAAATATGCATTTTGCATATCTCCTGACAAGGTATCTCCTGACTAGGTGGTGCCGCGTCGAAACACTGCAAGTAGTCTCAGGTCATGCTTGACATACCACACACCTTCGGTGCTTGGCCCCTAATAACGCCAACGATTTCAATAGGTGCCTACGCACCTTCGGTGCTTGGCCCCTAATTATAGGAAATCTAACGATTACAATAGGTGCCTAAGCACTTTCGGTGCTTGGCCCCTAAATATAGCTGCAAGCAGCAATTACGGGGCCAAGCACTCCACCGGCAAATCTAAGAGCTAAGCATGGCATGGAGCATCACACCAAATGCAACAATGAGCAATTACAGCAATTTTAGGATGATTGTAATTGAAATGGCGGAAAAATCATAAACACAAGCATAGTATTAAGATTAAATGGCTTATCACTTTTGACCAACAGGTGGCGCTGTAATCAAATCATTTTGGTGTGTTCTGTGTGAAGTGACAATGGCACACACTAAATTTGTTGTCATTATGTCAAAACTTTGAAGAGATATAGCCTTAGAGTCATTTTGGTATTGTGCCTAAAGTTTGTAGCAGAGCTGTACGAAAATGGTTTTGTCTATCGACACGAAATCCATAACTTTTTGTCAACAAAGTCTGAAGATGATATGATTCAATTTTGGTAAAAATCGGACCAACGGTTGATGAGGAGTGCAAAAAAGTAGGTTTTCAACATAAATCAAAATGGCCGACAGGAAGTTCGGCTTATTATGACATAATTGATACGTATGTTGTCGGCATGACCCAAGGAATATTTGAGACCAATTTCATTACAATAGGTCAATGCAATCAAAAGTAATTAGCATTTTTGAAAATTTCATAGTTTATAATTAATGAATAGTTTATTACTCCAGACCAATAAGTGGCGCTGTTACCAAATTTATGTGGCGTGGTCAGTGTGATGGCGCATACAAAGTTTGCGTGTAAATATGTCAAAGCTTTGCAGAGATTTTCACAATTACATTATATTTTAGGATGATTGTAATTGAAATGGCGGAAAAATCATAAATACAAGCATTAGTATTATGATTAAATGGCTTATCACTTTTGACCAACAGGTGGCGCTGTAATCAAATCATTTTGGTGTGTTCTGTGTGAGGTGACAATGGCATACACAAAGTTTGGTGTCAGTATGCCAAAGCATTGCAGAGATACAGGCTGAAGTGTCATTTTGGCATCGTGCCTGAAATTTTGTCGCTGTGGTATGCGAAAAGGGTTTTGTCTATCGATACAAAATCCATAACATTTTTGTCAGCACAGTCTGAAGATCATCTGATTCAATTTTGGTGAAAATCGGACCTACGGTTGATGAGGAGTTTGAAAAAAGTAGGTTTTCAACATAAATCAAAATGGCGGACAGGAAGTTCAGCGTACTCTGGCATATTTGGTATCTATGTTGTTGGCATAAGCCACGGAATATTTTGAGACCAGTTTCATTGCAATAGGCTAATGCAATAAAAAGTTATTAGCATTTTTTATAAATGTGAATATTACATGGTTAATGAATGGTTTATTAAATCTTGACCAATAGGTGGCGCTGTTTACCAAATTGATGTGGCATGGTCAGTGTGAGGTGGACAATGACACATACATAGTTTGGTGCAAATATGTCAAAGCTTTGTAGAGATATAGCCTCAGAAACCATTTTTGGCACTGTGCCTAAAATCTGTAGCAACGGTGCTGTATGATTTATGAGGTTTTGTCAATTGACACGAAATGCATAACTTTTTGTCAGCACAGTCTGAAGATGATCTGATTCGATTTTGGTGAAAATCGGACGAACAGTTGAGGAGGAGTTAGAAAAAGCAGGATTTTAACATAAATCAAAATGGCGGAAAGGGAGTTCAGATTTCCCACTAAAAAATTGATATGGTCTGTTGTCGGCATGACCCAAGGAATATATTTGAGACCAGTTTTCATTACAATAGCCTAATGCAATCAAAAGTTATTAGCATTTTTGGAAATTTTATAATTAAGGGTTAATGAATGGTTTATTACTCTTGACCAATAGGTGGCGCTGTTACAAAATTGATGTGCCGTATTCAGTGTGAGGTGACAATGGCACATGCAAAGTTTGGTGTAAATATGTCAAACCTTTACAGAGATAAAGCTCTCAGATGCAGTTTGGCATCTTTCCAGCAAATTTGTTCATGCGCTAAAAGAAAACCGTAGCGTGTAGCAACACGAAATCCATAACTTTTAGCCAGCTTTGTCTGAAGATGATCTGAGCCAAATTTGGTGAAAATCGGACTAACGATCTAGGAGGAGTTCGAAAAAGTAGGTTGTCAACATGAATCAAAATGGTGGACAGGAAGTTAAGCAAATATTGGTAAAATTGGTATCAGTGTTCTCGGCATGATCCAAGGAATCTATCAACATCAGTCCGGTTACAATAGGCTAATTTAAGCAAAAGTTATTAGCATTTTTATAAATTTCATCATAACTTTTGACCACAAGGTGGGCGCTGCCACCAAACTTTTTGAGTACCTTCTTTGGGCATGGCAGGGAGCCGAAGATTTTTGTAATTATTTTCATAACGATACGATAATGCGTTCAAAAAATAAAGCATTTTAAACCATAATTCAAAATGGCCGACACCTAAAATGGCTGACATGGGAAAATTGGATATCATTCGACTCGACATGACCCATCGAATCTAAAGAGACCAGTTTTGTGATTTTTGGCCAAACCATTCAGAAGTTATAAGCAAAAAATATGCATTTTTCGTATCTCCTGACCACTAGGTGGCGCTGCGTCGAAACACTGCAGGTAGTCTCAAGTCATGCTTGTTACAACACTCACCAAGTTTGGTCTCAATACGCCAAACAGTTGTGGAGTTATAGCCTCACAAGCATTTTTGCGTGCTTTTTGTAGAATTTGTTTACGAGGTATTCGAGAACGGTTGGACGAATCAACTTGAATTCCATAACTTTTTGCCAACATCATCTGAAGATGATCTGAGCCAATTTTCGTGAAAATCGGACTAACTGTATAGGACGAGTTCGTAAAAAGTAGGTTTTTCAAACAAATGAAAATAGCGAAAAAAAACTAAATCTTGCGATTTTTGAATTTTGGGGTCCATTCGACTCTGCATGAGCCAAGGATTCAGAGGAAAAAATAATTTTCCTTCTGTGCTTTACGGTTCAAAAGTTATTAGCATAAAGATATTGAAATTTTGGACAAGTGGTGCACGCGCTACCAGAGAGTTGGAGTTAGAGACTCCAAATTTGCTATGGTTAATGTTGACAAACCGGTCCTCTATCAGTGTGCCAAATTATACAACTTTCCCGCAAGCGGTTCTATGGGCTGCCATAGACTTGCGGCGGAAGAAAAAAATCACGCTAACGGATACAATAGGTGCCTAAGCACCTTTGGTGCTTGGCCCCTAATAATAATAACGCCAGCGGTTTCAATAGGTGCCTACGCACCTTCGGTGCTTGGCCCCTAATAATAGGTGCCTACGCACCTTCGGTGCTTGGCCGGTTTCAATAGTTGCCTACGCACCTTCAGTGCTTGGCCCCTAATAACGCCAACGATTTCAATAGGTGCCTACGCACCTTCGGTGCTTGGCCCCTAATAATAAAAATAAGAATCCTAACGGATACAATAGGTGCCTAAGCACCTTCGGTGCTTGGCCCCTAATAACGCCAACGGATACAATAGGTGCCTACGCACCTTCGGTACAAATATGTCAAAGCTTTGCCGAGATACAGCCTCAGATGCATTTTGGCATCTTACGAACAAATTCGTTGATGCACTAAACGAAAACCATTTTGTATGTCAACACAAAATCCATAACTTTTTGTCAGCTTGGTCTGAAATTGATCCGAACCAAATTTCGTGAAAATCGGACTAACGGTCTAGGAGGAGTTCGAAAAAGTAGGTTTTCAACTTTAATCAAAATGGCGGACAGGAAGTATGGCCAATTTTGGAATAATTGGTATCAATGTTCTCGGCATGACCCAAAGAATATATAGACATGATTTTCATTGGAATAGTCTAATTTTTTCAAAAGTTATTAGCATTTTTAAGATATTTCATTATAACTTTTGACCACAAGGTGGCGCTGCCACCAAACTTTTTGAGTGGCTTCAGGGCATGGAGCAAAACATTGTTGTAATTATTTTTGTAGCGATACGACAATGCGTTCAAAAAATACAGAATTTTGAAACATAATTTCAAAATGCTGGAAATGCATAATTTCAAAACACGGGAAAATTGCATATCATTCGACTTGACATGACACACCGAATCTAATGAGACCAGTTTTGTGATTTTTGGCCAAACCATTCAGAAGTTATAAGCAAAAATATGCATTTTTTATATATCCTGACCACTAGGTGGCGCTGCGTCGAAACACTGCAGGTCGTCTCAGGTCATGATTGTTATAACATACACCAAGTTTGGTCTCAATACGCCAAACCGTTGCGAAGTTATAGCCTCACAAGCATTTTTGCGTGATTTTTGTAGAATTTGTTCGCGTGGTATTTGAGAACGGTTGGACGAATCAACTTGAATTCCATAACTTTTTGCCAGCATGGTCTGAAGATGATCTGAGCCAATTTTCATGAAAATCGGACTAACCGTCTAGGACGAGTTCGAAAAAGTAGGTTTTTCAAATAATTGAAAATAGCGAAAAAACTAAACACTGCGATTTTTGAATTTTGGGGTTCATTCGACTTGGACTGAGCCAAGGATTCAGAGGAAAAAAGAATTTTAATTTTGCGGCTTACGGTTCAAACTTTATTAGCATAAAAATATTGAAATTTTGGACAAGTGGTGGCGCTAGAGAGTTGGAGTTAGAGACTTCAAATTTTGCTATAGTTAATGCTGGGACTGTCCTCTATCAGTGTGCCAAATTATACAACTTTCCCGCAATCGGTTCTATGGGCTGGCATAGACTTGCGGCAGAAGAAGAAGAAGAAGAAGAAGAACGCCAACGGATACAATAGGTGCCTAAGCACCTTCGGTGCTTGGCCCCTAATAATAATAATGCCAACGATTTCAATAGGTGCCTACGCACCTTCGGTGCTTGGCCCCTAATAAATATAGCTGCAAGCAGCAATTACGGGGCCAAGCACTCCAGCGGCAAATTAAGGAGCTAAGCATGGCATGGAGCATCACACCAATGGCAACAATGAGCAATTACAGCAATTTTAGGATGATTGTAATTGAAATGGCGGAAAAATCATAAATACAAGCGCTAGTATTATGATTAAATGACATCACTTTTGACCAACAGGTGGCGCTGTAATCAAATCATTTTGGGTGTGTTCTGTGTGAGGTGACAATGGCACACACAAAGTTTGGTGTCAGTATGCCAAAGCAATTGCAGAGATACAGGCTGAAGTGTCATTTTGGCATCATGCCTGAAATTTGTCGCTGTGGTATGCGAAAACGGTTTTGTCTATCGATACAAAATCCATAACATTTTGTCAGCATAGTCTGGAGATAATGTGATTCAATTTTGGGGAAAATCGGACCAACGGTTGATGAGGAGTTCGAAAAAGTATGTTTTCAACATAAATCAAAATGGCGGACAGGAAGTTCTGCGTACTCTGGCATATTTGGTATCTATGTTGTCGGCATAAGCCAGGGAATATTTTGAGACTGATTTCATTGCAATAGGCTAATGCAATAAAAAGTTATTAGCATTTTTATAAATGTAATTATTAATGGTTAAATGAATGATTTATTACTCTTGACCAATAGGTGGCGCTGTTACCAAATTGATGTGGCATGGTCAGTGTGAGGTGACAATGGCACATACAAAGTTTGGTACAAATATGTCAAAGCTTTGCCGAGATACCGCCTCAGATGTATTTTGGCATCTTACGATCAAATTTGTTGATGTGCTAAACGAAAACCGTTTCGTATATCAACACGAAATCCATAACTTTTTGTCAGCTTGGTCTGAAAATGATCCGAACCAAATTTGGTGATTGTTGTAATGGTGTTGTAGGAGTTGTTAGAAGTAGGTTTTCAACTTTAATCAAAATGGCGGACAGGAAGTATGGCCAATTTTGGCATAATTGGTATCGATGTTCTCGCCATGACCCAAAGAATATATTGAGAACAATTTCTTTTTAATAGTCTAATTTTTTCAAAAGTTATTTAGCATTTTTTAGATATTTCATTATAACTTTTGACCACAAGGTGGCGCTGCCACCAAACTTTTTGAGTAGCTTCAGGGCATGGAGTCAAACATTTTTGTAATTATTTTCGTAACGATACTATAATGCGTTCAAAAAATACAGCATTTTAGAACATAATTCAAAATGGCCGACACCCAAAATGGCTGACATGGGAAAATTGGATATCCTTTGACTCGACATGATCCACCGAATCTAATGAGACCAGTTTTGTTATTTTTGGCCAAACCATTCAGAAGTTATAAGCAAAAATATGCATTTTTCATATCTCCTGACCACTAGGTGGCACGGCGTCGAAACATTGCAGGTAGTCTCAGGTCATGCTTGTTATCACATACACCAAATTTTGTCTCAATACGCCCAACCGTTGCAGAGTTATAGCCTCACAAGTATTTTTGCGTGCTTTTTTTAGTATTTTTTTTTGTGGTGGTATTCGAGAATGGTTGGACGAATCAACTTGAATTCCATAACTTTTTGGCATGGTGTTATGATGATTTTTTGAGAATTTTTTTGTGAATCAGATTAACCGTCTAGGACGAGTTCGAAAATAGTATGTTTTTCGAACAAGTGAAAATAGCGAAAAAACTAAACCTTGCGATTTTTGAATTTTGGGATTCATTCGACTTGGTATGAGCCAAGGATTCAGAGGAAAAAAGAATTTTAATTTTGTGGCTTACGGTTCAAAAGTTATTAGATACAGCCTCAGATGTGTTTTGGCATCTTACGAACAAATTCGTTGATGCGTTAAACGAAAACCATTTCGTATATATACACAAAATCCATTACTTTTTGTCAGCTTCGTCTGAAGATGATCCGAACCAAATTTGGTGAAAATCGGACTAACGGTCTAGGAGGAGTTCGAAAAAGTAGGTTTTCAACTTTATTCAAAATGGCGGACAGGAAATATGGCCAATTTTGGCATAATTGATAAAGATGTTCTTGGCATGACCCAAAGAATATAGAGAGACCACTTTCATTTCAAAAGTCTAATTTATTCAAAAGTTATTAGCATATATTAGATATTTCATTATAACTTTTGACCACAAGGTGGCGCTGCCCACAAACTTTTTGAGTACCAAGAGGGCATGGAGCCGAAGATTTTTGTTATTATTTTCGTAACAATACGTTAATGCGTTCAAAAAATAGAGCATTTTGAAACATAATTCAAAATGGCCGATACCTAAAATGGCAATCATTTTTGAGTGCTTTTCGTAGAATCTGTTTATGAGGTATTTGAGAACGGTTGGACGAATCAACTTGAATTCCATAACTTTTTGCCGGCATCGTCTGAAGATGATCTGAGCCAATTTTCGTGAAAATCGGACTAACCGTCTAGGACGAGTTCTTAAAAGTAGGTTTTCCGAACAATTGAAAATAGCGAAAAAACTAAACCTTGCAATTTTTGAATTTCGGGGTTCATTCGACTTGGCCTGAGCCAAAGATTCATTTTGTGGCTTACGGTTCAAAAGTTATTAGCATAAAAATATTGAAACTTTGGACAAGTGGTGGCGCTAGAGAGTTGGAGTTACAGACTTCAAATTAGCTATAGTTAATGCTGGGACTGTCCTCTATCAGTGTACCAAATTATACAACTTTCCCGCAATTGGTTCTATGGGCTGCCATAGACTTGCGGCGGAAGAAGAAGAAGAAGAAGAAGAAGAAGAAGAAGAAGAAGAAGAAGAAGAAGAAGAAGAAGAAGAACGCCAACTGATACAATATCCGTTTTATCCGTGTGTGTGTGTGTATATATATATATATATATATATATATAATATATATATATATATATATAATATTATATATATATATATATATATATATAGGCCTTATATTTAATGACTGTTTAACCTTTTGAGTGGTATGGTCCCACATATGGGATTTAGAACGTTTGGTGACGTCACATAACTGCCAAATTCAAACTGCGTTTTCGCACGTTGGCTGGCGCTAAGCCAGAGAGAGACGTTCACTGCTCTTGTCATATTATCACAACTATGCAGTGTTCTTAATCACATAATGCACATTTTAGGTTTCAGACATTTAAATACACATAAGTATTAGTAAAACAACACATTTAGACTAAAAATACACACATATGTCTATGGAAGCAACAATAATAATCCATTCAAATTTAATTTGCAGATGTTTATTATTCATATCATGGTGTAAGTAACTATAAAGTTCACTCTTTTCTTCACCCAGTTCACCGCCCACTTATTGTATTTCGGGAAAAAATGATGAATTCACGTGCTGTAAATGCGATTGACAGGACTCTCTGAACTGCAGCGTGAACAAACAAGGTGGCGACCATCTTACATTACAGATCACGATCAAGATCATTTAGAGGGATTCGCATGTGCAAATATGTCTGATACTCTGCAAATGACACTGGCATTGTCAGCACTTGGTCTTGCTATTGTAGAAGGCGTAAAATTCAGAGAATTCATTCCTGAAACCTGCTCTGCAATCTATCAGGTTTTAAAAGATAAATACCTCAAGGTATGTGTGTAATATCTGTTTATATATCTATGTAAATTTGTTAAAGATATCATCATTTTATGAATCCTGTAGCTGACATGAAAGAAGCCAACATGTGCTCTTAGATGTGATTTTTTTGTATTTCAGTGCCCTGACACAGTGGAACAGTAGCAGCAAGTAGCACATGGATTTGATACTCAATGGAACTCCCCAAACTGCCTGGGTGCCCTGGATGGAAAACACATCTACATTCGCCCACCTCTTGCAGCGGGATCAACATTCTACAACTACAAGCATTCATTTTCAGTAGTTCTAATGGCACTGGTTGACAGCAGTTACAGGTTCCTATATGTAGATGTTGGGTGAAATGGACAGATTTCTGACGGCGGAGTGTTTGGGGGGTGCTCACTGCAGAATGCCCTAGAAAATAGAACTGTCAACATCCCTGCCCCTGCACCACTTCCTGGTTTTGACCAGCTGGCTCCTTATTGTATTGTGGCAGATGAGGCATTTCCCTTGAAGGAGTATCTCATGAAGCCATATCCAAAACGCAGACTATCAGTTCAGCAATGGATCTTCAATTACAGACTTTCACGAGCTCAGAGGTTGGTAGAAAATGCTTTTGGTATCCTTGCAAATAGTTTTAGAGTCTTTCTAAACACCATTAACATTCAAGATACTGCTAAAGTGGAGGACAATGTTTTAGCTTGCTGTGCTCTGCACAACTTTCTGCGGACAGAATGCGGTGAGATATACATGGAAGGAATCGACCAGGAAGGGCCAGATCATGACACTGTTCAAGGAAGATGGAGACAAGACCCAGACTTACTGCAGGCCCCGCTGCCAAACACCACCAATACAACAACAAGAGCCAAGCGGAGCAAGGACGAACTATGCCAGTACTTTATTTTAGAAATTGGTGCAGTGCTTTTCCAGTGGAGCAAAATATAGCTAGTGTGTTTGTTCATTGCCACTGATGTGAAATTAGTGAACAACAATGTTTATTTTCACATACATGGATATTTCAAATGTCACTTCAAGGCTTTTACATATCAACTCTTATATATACTACACTCACAAACTAACTTTAACACCAGGGAGTGCCCTTAGTTTCAGCTCTAGGACTATTGCCTGAGTTTGTTTTGTGTTCTCTTTTGACCAAAAACATAAAGAAAGAAAACAAAGTATCCAGTAACCAAAGTATTTTACTTTCAAATGTGCAGTGCACTGGGCAGTCAAACTCTTATAAGACAAAGATATAAAAATGTATACATATTAAAAAACAACTAGGTACTTAAAGTAAAAAATATTTTTAATACAATTTTCCATTTGTACATAGTTACTTGTTGGCACATAAAATTACAGATGAAACCGTTCATTGGACGTTTCTAGGGTCTGGCTCTGGCCCACCAAATACTTAAAAATGCAGTTGTCCACCTCGTGCTGGAAATGCAGCAGTACATGTTGGGGCAAGTTCAGCATTCTGTGCTCAAGGTTTTTGCAGTATGCGGAGATGGCATCATTCTGGTTTTCCTGAGAAGCTAGCTTTTCCAGGGTTTTTCCAATCTGGGCTCATCTGTAGTCAGATGGTGGATTTTGTTGGTGTATTGGTGTGAAGTTGTATAAATATGGTGGGTTTGTTCCTTAAAAAATCATATTACTACAAATGTTTACCAAGCATAACAATAAGGATGAATAAATCGTCTCAGGTTACGCATGTAACCATGGTTCCTCGAGGGAATGAGATGCTGCATTGGAGGATGCTTTGGGAACACCCTTCAGCACGATCGGCTCTGAACCACATGTGTAATCAGTCCAATGGATGGGCGAGACGTCACGGGCAGGGTGACATAGCGACCAGGAAGCTTAAAAGCAAGTGCTATGAAACCGGCGTCAGTTTTTAGGAGTAAAGCAAATGCCAGCAGAGATGCCGGAAGTATGGCCCCGAGACGCAGCATCTCGTTCCCTCAAGGAACCATGGTTACATATGTAACCTGAGACATTCCTCTTCAGGAACTCGAGCTGCGCCAGAGGACACTTTTTAAACGAGTATGCCCATGACGCCAGACTTCCAAATCTCTGCCTAGTGTGGAAGCCTGCACAGCTAGGGCAAGAGAACAGAAGAGCATATCTAGGCCATAGAACCTGACAAAGGTTAGGGGCGTGGACCATCCCGCAGCTTTGCAGATGTCCTGTATCGAGACACCTGCCAAGAAGGTCCTGGAGGCCACCACATTTCTATTAGAATGAGCCTTGACCCCTAGAGGTGAAGGGAGATCAGAGGACTCATGAGCAATAGAAATGGCTCACACTGGACACATGAAATTAAGCTTCTGCTAGTCTGTCTCCCTGAAGGGAGGAGGACTGAAGGTGTGGAGTACGACAGGCCATGGTGTAGAGGGTACAAAAATGCTTTGGCCAGACTGGGCGCAAAGTCAAGATAGGAAAGGGCTACTGATAGGGCTTGCAGATCCCCAACTCTCTTGAGAGAAGATATCGCCAGAAGAAAGGTAGTCTTGATAGTGAGGTGGCAATCAGATCTCCTCGATAAGCTCAAAGGGAGGCCTACAGAGAGCTTCTAGCACCACAGCCAGGTCCCACATGGGGACACAAGATCATACCAGAGGCCTCAGCCTCAGAGCACCACGGAGGAAACGTGTAACTAGGGGGTGTCTGCCCACTGACTGGCCACCGAGAGGGGTGTGGTAAGCCGCAATGGCCGCCACGTAGACCTTCAGGGTGGAGTGGGTTAACCCAGCGGAGAATAGGGCCTGCAGGACCTCCAGGACTGTATCAACAGGGCAGTTAACTGGGTTAAGCTGGTGAAGTACTAAAAAGTTTCCATTTCAAGGTGTACAGTTCTTCGTAGAGGGGTCTCTGGATTGGAGGATGGTCTCAACAACCTTGGCTGAGAGACCGGAAGCTGAGAAAGATGAAAATGGCCGCAGCAGCGAGCTCTCACTCAGAGGGGGAAGAAACCACAGCACAGGCTTCCAAGCCTCGAGAATGAGCTCTAGATCTAGGGAACACGGGTGGAGATAGGAAGAGCCGTCTCCAACCCATCCGCCAGATCATGTGCGATCCCCGTAATCTCAATTGCCACCTGCCTCAGCAGCAGCGGGACCGGGATCACAAAATCACAGGCACGGACACACTCTTCAGAGCGTGTCCGGCGAGAGCAGAGCACTTAACAGTGGGAAAAACACAATCAGCCCCCAAGAGCTGATTGCGCAAGCTCTCCTTCCAAAATTATGCTGCTTATCATAATATTAGGCATAATATGCTTGTGTAACTGATGCTTGTGCAACTTGCGAGCTCATCGACACTCTCCATATCAATCTCCTCAGAGTCAGACAGGGGGGGAAGGACTGCAGTGCAGACTTCCAAAACCATGAGAGCGGGCACCGGATACAGATACAAATAGATATAATGACTGACACACACACAGAGCGCTTGCTGAATGACAGAAAGCTGATGCTGGTTTCACCGCATGTGCTTTTAAGCTTCCTGGTCACTACGTCAACCCGCCTGTGACATCTCGCCCATCCATTGGATTGATTACACACGTGGTTCAGAGCCGGTCACACTGAAGGGCGTTCCCAAAGCATCCTACGACGCAGCTTGAGTTCCTGAAGAGAAACCAAAGTTCTGTCATGAAACTCTAGATGGCGCAGACCTATAGATAGGTTCTAACTCAATCTGACATAATGTTTTTTTTTTTTTTTCCACATCAGCAGCCAGTGAGCTTTCTGCTCAACATTCAAATACTTGGCTAGTTAGATAGGGCTTTGCATGCAACTAGCTTAGCAGATCCCACGCATCGTTTGGTTCTGGTTGCAGAGACCCTCTAGCAGGGAAACTAGGTGACTGTGAGGCAACATAGTCATGAGACAAAACGCTGTTCTTCTGTTCCAATCAAAACATTAAACAGGATCTCCCCAGTCAGTGACATCAACTGAAAAACCTGATGAAAGTGCCCTGAGTTTTTACGGCTTTTCGTGTTTTCACTGTTATACACTCGGGGGAGCTATTACACATCTTCTGAGCGAGTACAAAACCTCCCAAACAAAAAACACATGTGAACAGGATGGAAAAACTAACAAACAGATGCATATGATAAATAATGCGATCATCAACAATAGACAGCATATAAATGAAAACTGCATAATGTTATGGAGTATACAGATTAATTTTATACGGATGTAGTTTTTGATAAAAATTTGATTTTCTCACCTTTTTGCTCAAAATTATAATTTTTTTTATGAAACCTACCTATATTCAAATGTTGATAAAAAAAAATGAATGCTAATGCTTTAAGCTAGAATAAAACTGATTGTTTTTTTTTTAAAGTAGAGGCTTTAATCTTTATTTTGATGTATTGCATATTCAAATATTCATGCAGCAAAACATACTGTAGGCCATCAAATTTTGAAAATCATAAAAATTGCTGCTGGTGGTTGGCAACTTTTTTTCAAAAATGCAGGCGGGGAAAGAGTTAAGAAGAAAACAAACACAACCCTAGTTACTTATTTGATACAGTAGCTAAATTAATGAGAAATAGAACTTCAAGTTTAGATATTTCACAACAGCACAGCAGCATTGATTTTATGAACTTCTATACTTGCAAGATTGATACTATCAGAGAGAAAAATATAACCATGCAACCATTTGCTACAGTTTTGCATCAGATAATGCACTATAGACTCCATGAGAAACAATTCCATTCCATAGACTGTATAAAAATATGGACGTAGTGTCCGTGACGTCACCCATAGACTCCTGAAGAGCAGTTTTGAAGCTCAAAGTGTGCAGAGTGGGCCGTCGCCATCTTGGCAGCGTGCCACGCGCAACTCTCCCAAATAATCGAAAATGAGCAAAAAGGCGGGAGCTGGTTGCTGAAGCCACGCCCACCTAGGGCGATGGCATTGTCAGCAGCGGCAATCCACCTGTCACTCACGTGGCCACGCCCTTAATTATGCAGAACTTTAAGGCTTAATATAATTTAAACAGATGAGTTATAAAAAAATTCACCCCCTCACAGTTGTCATGAAGGGCAAAATTAGCTAATTAGACCAAAATCATTTTTGTACCAAGCTGTAAACGTCTATGGGATTGACTCCCTTTTGCAGCCAGCCTCAAGCGGCCAGTCGATGAATTACAGTTCTAGTCACTTCCTTGTTGGCTTCACGAGAGAGAGTGGGAGGTTGCCGCTCATTCCATTCATTATTTGTTATAGAAGGGGAAGAACTGTCTAAATTTGTTAGATCATTAAAATCAACACCATGTAAGTTAGACCCTCCATTGACTAAGCTATTGAAAGAGATGCTTCCAATATTCTCTTCTTAAAAGGGGTCCTATTATGCTCTTTTACAAGGTCTTGATTACAACAGGCTCTCATACTAGGTTGTGCGAAAAACATATATTTTTCATATATTTTACATTATTACAACACCTCTCTCCCCAGTCTGGCGTGAATGGCTGGAATAGTTCCTGCATTAAATGAAGGCCCGCTTTCATAAGAAATGCGCTGTGAATGGTTACCTGTGCCAGTCTGTGTTGTGACTGGTTAGCTGGGCCAATGTGTGTTGTGTTTGACAGCACTCGGCGCCTGGTCAGGAAATGTCGAGCTGTTCGTTGTAGTTTTTGAAAAGTGATTACACTCGTTGCCTTCTCTATTGCAGCTCAACCAGGTCTCGTCCCATTCGTCGATCTTTGTGATATCACAAATCCCGGAAAATATGCACTGTAGTACAAACGAGTTGTTAATTGTAGTTTTTGAAAAGTGATTTCTGTTAAATAAAATATCTCCTTTTGAAGTGGACTTTGAGCTTTGTAACTTTACAGATCTTTTTTATGCTCAAACAGCAACATTACAGACTAACTAAAGTTGAAAAAGTGAAAAAGCATAATAGCACCCCTTTAATAATTCAGTACTCTCATTAGGATATATCCCCAAAAAATAATAAATAAATAAAATAAGCTGGCTGTTATTAAGTTTCTCATTAAAAATAACACAACTTGATCCTAGAGAATTAGTTAACTACAGACCGATCTCAAATCTCCTTTTTCTTTCAAAAATACTAGAAAATGCAGGATACTCGCAACTCTGTTCCTTTTTAGAGAGAAATTATATCTGCAAGGAATTCCAGTCTAGATTTAGACCAGGGATGGGCAACTTCGGTCCTGGAGGGTCATTGTCCTGCAAAGTTTAGCTCCAGCCCTAATCAAAGACACCTGAACAAGCTAATCAAGGTCTTTAAGATCACTAGAAAGCTACAGGCAAGTACAGCCAAAGTTGCCCTTCCCTGATTTTGACCATATAATCATAGTACTGAGACTGCTCTCATTAGTTGCAAAACTAGCAGAATGCATACCCTTACCAAAAAAAGAAGTATACTTCAAGTTTATCTTATTAACTATACTTAAGTAAAATTCAAATATATTTTTAAGCATACTTTATGTAGTAAGTATACAAATATCAGTGTACTGGTAGTATACCTGTAAATGTACTATTTCAGTACTCCTTGAGACTAAATTGGCCTACTTTCTAGTATATAAAAGTATATTTTTAAGTTTGTCTCAGGTATAACAGTAGTAAACTTTGAGTACACAACTAGTTTACATATTTTTTTAGTTTGTACTGCAGCTATACTAAAACGAACTTGTAGATATATTGATAGTTTACTAATTAAATACTTGTAGCATTTTTAGTACACTTTGAAGTATAGTCTCAGCAAACTACTAGTATAGTAGTTTTACATTTCAAGTATACTCGTTAATTTTCTTTAAGTGAACTTTACATCGTACTTTAAGTATATTATTATGCCCCTATTCAGGTATTGATATGTATAAATTCAAAACATCAAAAGAAAGAACAGGGTATCTGCTTGTAAACAAAAACATTTTATTCTAGCTTCATGCATTCTTTTTTATAAACACTTGAAAGTTGGTAAGTTTCAGAAATAAAATAAATAAACATATTGAACAAAAAGCTGAAAAAAGATTTAAATTGGATTCAGAATGATAATCAAAATGTCTATCAACACCCCATACCTTGACAGTCATTACCTCTTCATGGGTCAACAATTTATTCCATAAGGTTTGATCACGTTTGATCATGATCAAAGTTTTGATCAAGGTTTATGTCTGATCATGCTACATTACATGTGGAAGCATCTGTTGTTTTGGTTCCTTCTTGGCTTGTTTCTGTACAGAAGATGTTTAATAGCGCCCCCTACCATATACAGACTGTCCTCCAACAAAAAAACAATCCTATAGGTTGTTTGTGGCAGCACCTTATTACGACCTACAGGTGCTGGTCATATAATTAGAATATCATCAAAAAGTTGATTTATTTCACTAATTCCATTCAAAAAGTGAAACTTGTATATTATATTTATTCATTACACACAGACTGATATATTTCAAATGTTTATTTCTTTTAATTTTGATGTCTTGTTTGACAACTAAGGAAAATCCCAAATTCAGTATCTCAGAAAATTTGAATATTGTGAAAAGGTTCAATATTGAAGACACCTGGTGCCACACTCTAATCAGTTAATTAACTCAAAAACACCTGCAAAAGCCTTTAAATGGTCTCTCATCTAGTTCTGTAGGCTACACAATCATGGAGAAGACTGCTGAATTGACAGCTGTCCAAAAGACGACCATTGACACCTTGCACAAGGAGGGCAAGACACAAAAGGTCATTGCAAAGAGGCTGGCTGTTCACAGAGCTCTGTGTCCAAGAACATTATAGAGAGGCGAAGGGAAGGAAAAGATGGGATAGAAAAAAGTGTACAAGCATAGGAATAACCGCACCCTGGAGAGGATTGTGAAAAACAAAACCCATTCAAAAATGTGGGGGAGATTCACAAAGAGTGGAATGCAGCTGGAGTCCGTGCTTCAGAACCACTACACAAGACGTAATGCAAGACATGGGTTTCAGCTGTCGCATTCCTTGCGTCAAGCCACTCTTTGCACAACAGCACAGCATCAGAAGCGTCTTGCTTCAAAAGGACTGACTGCTGATGAGTAGTCCAAGGTTATGTGCTCTGATGAAAGTAAATTTTGCATTTTCCTTTGGATAGCAGGGGTCCCAGAGTCTTGGAGGAAGAGAGGAGAGGCACACAAATCCACATTTTTTTGAGGTCAAGTGTAAAAGTTTCCACAGTCAGTGATGGTTTGTAGTGCCATTGTCATCCGCTGGTTGTTGGTCCACTGTGTTTTCTGAGGTCCAAGACAACACAGTCGTATACCAGGAAGTTTTAGAGCACTTCACTGCTACCTGCTGCTGACCAACTTTATGGAGGTGCAGATGCCTGGGCTCCATACCACTTGAGCAGTGCCACAGACGATTGACTCCATGCCACGCCCGCGTTTCTGCTGCCAGTAATGCCGAGGCAAAAGGAGGCCCCAACAAAGTATTGAGTGCTGTACATGGCTCATGCTTTTCATTTTTATACTTTTTTTAGTTGGCCAAGATTTCTCAAAATCCCTTCTTTGGTCTTGGTCTTAAGTTATATTCTCCATGTTTCTGAGATACTGCATTTGGGAATTTTCCTTAGTTTGTCAGTTAGAAATCATCACAAATTACAAGAAATAAACATTTGAAATATATCAGGTCTGTCTGTTAATGAAGAAACTACTAGACAAGTTTCACTTTTTGAATGGAATTAATGAAATAAATCAACTTTTTGATGATATTCTAATTATATGACCAGCACCTGTACATTTTAAAATTTAGTGCCCTCTAGCGGGCATAAAAATAATGACAGTGTTATGTTGTGTAATGTGCATTGCGGCGCGAGTACAACCCTCCCTTTCAAACAGTGAATAACAGAAATGAACATGAAGGGATGGCACTGTTTCTAGATTTGGACCAGTGACCAGAAGATTAGACTCGCTCAAGAGACAGTGCCAACAAGGGGAGGGCAATGGTGACAACACTGGCTGTGTTAGAACAGGGATTTTGTATTTAGGAACACATAATGATACAAAATAAATAAAGCAGTGAAATTTAAAACAACATCACACAGCAATGACACAAAAGAAAACTAGTATGGCATAAAATTCAAATAAAGACTTGTTCAAACAATTTTAATTTTTACCTTACTTATTGTAACTTCTTATATAGATTTATATATTTTATTTAGTTTTGTGGACTATATTAGAATTGTTTCTTTTTTTATCTATTTTAATGTCATGCTAATGACCCTTACTTGGCTAATGTGTATAAAATTTATTTTTTCCCTATTTGATTCACTTTGTTTTCTAATTGCCTTATTTGATGTCAAAGAATACTTTTTAAATTTTGAATACAAATTCTTGCAAATGATAACCCTTTGAAATACCTTTTTCACCCTCATGTTTTTTCAGAAAAAAAGAATTGTATATTTATATAAAAGCCCAATAATTGGATTAAATAAAAATACAGTAGAATTTAAAAGAAAGAAAAAATAAAAATCACAATAACATCAAATTAACTGCTCACAAATAGCAGACTCAATGTAAAAATAGGATTTCACTAAATCTCAGTTCCAGTTCAATGCTGCTTACACAGATTCCTTCTTCCACAATTGAAATCTGACCAACACAGTTCAGTCAGAAAAGGGAGAAAACATACACACAGTCATACCACTCCATGGATTCCTTGATTCCCACAAGCTCGGGTGCCGTCCTTATATGGGGCATGGCTCGCCAGTTTCTGCATGCAATGATGGCTTTAACGCGAAGCAAAGACAGTTCAAGTTCAAAAATCCTCCCTCAGAAATCAGTTAGGTGTCCAGGAACATGCAGCATCTGACTCAGGAAATTATGAAAAAAGTAGAAAAATAGAAAGAAAAACGAGAAAGAACAAAAAAAACAAAAGGAAAAAAAAAGAAAAGACCCAGCCTTGCAAAAGACAAAGCCAAAACATACAATTAGACATTCCTTTCAAAAATATACAAATTTCCTAACATTAGCACACTGAATTTGCATAGATGTGCAAAGAGCATTTTTTAAAATGAAGCGCTTAGGCCTCATCTGCCCACATGACGTGCTCCACGATCAGCCGTTAGCTCATAGCTCGAATACATGACAAAAAAAAAACATTAAAATAACATTTGTAAACTGCTCAAAAGTAACTTTTAACTCTAAAGCATTAGTTAGTTAACACATTCCACACAATATTCTTCCATTCCCAAAACCAGAAGATTAACTTTTATGCATCTTTTACATACAACTGGACATAATACAACTACAATTAATGAAATTTACCAAACATCTACACAAAATAACCTCAGTAATTGAGGATTTATTCACTTCACCTACCAAGAGAATTAGATTTTTCAGTTATGAAATTTACAGAAAGGCAAAAATTCAACTTCAGGCCCTGTATCTTCCCCGTGGGGCATTCCACGCTAACATTCACACATGGTCATTAACTAATGACGTTTCAATCCACCAAACTTTTATCTCAAAATCTTTTAATTTATCATGTATTTTTTCTGATACAACTGGTTAGTTTGTTCGTTCAAACTCTATTTTTCTCCTTCCTTTTCTTTTAAGGATCGCATCAGCTGCTTCTCTCTCTAAAAAAAAAAAAAAAAAAAAAAACACTGCATCTCTCTGTCCCTGTCCCTGGTCCTCTGCCTGTTTAGGACGGGGCTAACTTGCCCACTCGTACGTTTAAATTGGACCAATCTTTATCTTATTAAATAAATCACTTTTCTAAATGAGCTTTTAATTTAACTACTATACACTTCCTTTTTTTCTCTTTATAGATATTAATAAATTAACCCTCTGGGGCCTGAGGCTGTTGTTTTGGGGAAGTTTTGACATGCACTGATATTTGTTTTTTTTTCAGTTGCTTACAAACACACAAATGGCTAAAGTCTAAATAACACTGTAATCAGCACAAACTGGGCTACTATAATATGTGAGCAGCATGTATGTACATGATTGTGGTTTTTTTTGAGAAAGCGACGTTTGTTTTTTTGATGCGTGGTTAGTGAAAAAACTAAAATTTTTGAAGTCACTGAAATAAGGTTAATAAAACACCTAGAGAACATTTATTCAGAAAGACTTTAGAGAACAGATTTTGAAGCGCTAGAGTTTTTTGCTCTTGATTACTCGCTCACAGAAAACAATTATTGATTTACAAATGTTGTTTTTTTTTTTTTTTAGACTTTTTGTGTAGGGAAAAGGTATATGCGAGAAGGCGTCAACTATCATGCATAATGCTTGTGATTCACAAACTGATAAGACAAAGGCCCGCATTATGAGCTGCATAATGAGCAAGGGACCTTTCTGTCAGGTGTGTGACAGAGAGAAGAGTTACAAGAAAGACTCTGCTAGGACAAAAATACTTTTTTTATACCTTTTTTTTTTTAAACTACATTATTCCATTATTGTGATGGTCACTGATACTAGTAATTTATTAGAAAAAAAGAACACAATTACCACATAGCACACATATTATGGACTGATATTTACAGCTTACTTGATACATTTACACCTCAGAGGATCCCGGGTATAACACATTCAAAATACTTACACCCAGAGTAGATATTTATGAACAGAAGCTTAGTTACATTCATAAACACAAGAATGCTTTGTATGTAGGCCTATACAATATATATAGTTATAAACATATTTGGCTATATTTCGTGAACAGAGAATAGCCTATCTCAGTAAAGTTTAGTCTAACCATTCTTACTGACATTAGGCTAGCAAACATTATTTTTTTTATATCGTATTGCTGTTTATGTTTTATAACATAACATAACATAAAAAAAAACATAACATAACATATCCTGGCATGGTGAGAACATTTAGATGCTGTGAATGAAAAAATTTTATAATGTTTTTCACTTGATTATACATTTTTAGTCAGGAATTATAGTTTGAAAAAAGTCTCGTAACTAGTAAAATGTGTACAGGTTATGTGAAAACTAATACAAGTAGGATAATAAAAAAAAAAATTATTTTTTAGGATCTCATGTTTAGGATCTCTGCTTTGATCAAGCCGCTGCATCAATAATCTAAAGGTTCTTGAGGTGAATTCTTTCTTATTTGTCACAGCGAGTCGTTTCTGCTGTGAATTCAGTCTCTTCCTCTCAGCGAGAAGTGCAAAGTAAAAATGTAAAAAACTTGCTGCTTTTTGTTTGTTGTTATGGGGCATTACCCGCCGCGAGCTTCAAGATTATAATCCTCAATTGCGCGCTCTTCGGCACATGGGCGTGGTCGCATTTAGATATAATGAAGGGAGGCGTGAAAGACTGGACATCGCGTTGGTTTCATATGGATTACTTTTATCACAGAATATTTGTTTTTGGTAGCACTTGCTTGTTTAAAAGTAGACATGTCAAGCTTTCTATATATATCTCTCATGTCTCTGTGTTGAGTTTTTCACTGAGTTACAGTTCATTTTAATGACAAGTTTCTAAATAAAGATCACTGCAGACCAAGGCTGCAGACAGCGAACTCTGTTTGTTTTTTCTTTATCTTATGAATGCACAAAGTTTTGTTGTTATCAAATGTGTAAAACAAATAAAAGTAGACCCTTTACAGATTCGATTGATGTATTGCTCTTATCTGTACGATCAAAACTGAAAGTGTCATTTAAGTTCTTTTTGGGTTTACCAGGAGAAAATGCCTCAAAACGCATATTTGCGTTAGTCGGCACCAGAGGGTTAAAATACTGTTTTACACAATCTTGAATGTTGTAGGTTTTTTTTTTCATCAACAGGTTTTTTTCCTAGTAATTTGGGTTACATCCTCCCCTCTTGAATACATTGCACGTCCCGTTGCATCTACATATTTTTGAGGTTTGGGTCACAACACACACGCACATCATCATCACAACATTCAACTCCCTCCAAAGAAGTGCTGAATGCCACACTCAGACCTTGTTACAGAGACTGGATCACTACAGTAAGTGGATTCCCCAACTGGGGATACTCGAGCCTTTTTGCAGGCCACCTCTCTCTTTGCGAACGCCTAGGAATAGCTCCTTCCTCAAACTCAGAGTTGTTCGTTTGTTCACTTTGATTACCTCCAGTATCCACAGTTTAATTTAGAGCTGAATTTTCTTTACTTATGTTCTCAGTCTTCCAATGAACTTTTGTTTCAGCCTCTTGGGTGAGAAACTCATCTACAGACTTGGAACAGAGATCCAATCCTGGATCATTGTGACCTGACCTCCAGCTCAACAGAAGATATTTCTATTTCTCCAGACTCAAGTAAGCTTTTTCTCCCACAGGTCTACAGTCAGGTAAGCTTTCTCTTACAGGTTCTTCTGGACTCTTCTCTGAAAACCTACAGGTAGGTAGTGATTCTCTAGCAGGATCAACAACAGATAAGTCAATTGGGACATTCTGAATTTTGGGGTAGGATAATTGCTCAGGGCTCATTAGAACTCGAGTTTCAAAGTCCTCAAGTACTGGACTAAAAGAACTGATCATCCTCAGACCCAGAATATTCACAAACACTGACTCTGGATCTTGTCTTTCATCATTATATGAATAAGCTCTAGTTCTGGGCCTATGAACAGTTTGCTTCGGCCGCTGCTCAGGCCTTTCTGCTTGCAAAAACCCACAGGGCAGCAACAAGTCTTGATGTAAAGTTCTTAGAGGACCGCTTTGCCCCACTGGTCGGACAGTGTACATTAGTAAGTCTCCTGCTCTATTGACTACTAGGTGGACACCTTGCTCCCACTTGTCAGCGAGCTTATGCTTTCCCCTCGTAACCTAAAACATTGCGCACAAGGACTTTGGTCACCCTCCTCCAAGTAGAGAAGCAACCATGCATTCATTGAACCTTCTTTTGGAATGCTCTGCTAATTTAGCAGCATTATTCTTAGCTATCTTGTAGCTCTCTTGAAACCGGTCTTTCAAGTATTTCACGTATTGGGAGGGGACTTGGCTGGAGCTTTCTGCTGGCAACCCAAAAGCTAAATCTACCGACATGCGTGGGAAGTCGCCCCCGAACATGAGCTCATAAGGAGCATACCCAGTTGTATCGTTGCACGTACAATTGTATGCGTGTAGTAGTGGCTTCAGAAACTCCTTCCACCTGGAATTTTTCTCGTTCTCTAAAGTTCCTAGCATCTGGAGAAGTGTCTGGTTGAAACGCTCTACCGGGTTACCCCTGGGGTGGTAAGGTGTGGTACAAATCTTATGAATAACTGCAACATGACACAGCTCCTTGATTGTGTGGGATTCGAAATCGGGCCCTTGGTCACTATGTAGTTTCTCAGGAAACCCATAATGTACCAAGAAATTTTCCCACAGACATTTTGCAACTGTACAAGCTGTTTTGGTTCTGAGTCGGTATCGCCACAGCGTATTTCGTGAAATGGTCTGTGATAACCAATATGTTCTTGGTATTGCTATGGTCCAGCTCAACTGACAAAAAGTCCATACAGACCAACTCCAAAGGCCTACTGGTTTGAATGTTGACCAAAGGACCTGCTGGTAACACTAACTGATAGTGAGAGGCCCCATGCTCCTGCCTCTTCCTATACAGCACCCCATTCTTCAGCTCAAGCTGACTCAACTCTCTCAACTACAAAACTATGTCAGGTGGCTGGCCCCTCAGGATACTTGGCCTAGTGCCACTTTTTCATCCACTAAATTATCACTTTAAGATCAGAATCTTCCCCTTGCCATTCTATTAATGCTGCCTCTGAGAGATGAAGGAGATCGGGAAGACCATGCTCAATCTCGTGCTGAAACTCATTTGGCAAGGCATCAACACAATGAGTGAGGGACTCAACCAATGGGACAGAAGGGTGTGCCAGACCAGGGCCTTTGAGAAAACCAATCACCTCATGCCTCTCACAAATGGCTTTCACAACATCTGCCACGAGAACATCAGACCCATTCCCAGGCTCCGCAAGGTGGTGGAGTGTAAACTGCTTGATCCGTTCTCTTTCCTTCTGAGAGATTAGATCATCCAAGGGCTCATCATGCGGACATCGGGAAAGACCGTCTGCATCCTGATTTTGACTTCCTGCTCTGTACTGAAGCTTAAATGTATATGTCGACAAGCTAGACAACCATCGGTAGCTGGTTGCATGAAGCTTTGCGGTAGTCAAAATGTATGTCAGGGGATTACTGTCTGTTATGACAGTGAAGTCTGTACCATACAAATAATCGCTGAACTTGGCTGTGACAGCCCACTTTAATGCCAAAAATTCAAGCTTGTGTGCAGGGTATTTTGCCTCACTCTTTGTCAGTCCCCTACTGGCAAAAGCTATTACCTGCATATGCCCGTCCTGCTCCTGGTACAAAGCTGCACCAAGCCCGTCATACTGCCATTGGTGTGAAGCATATACGGGAGCTTGGGGTCAGCAAAACCCAGGACACATCAGCAGAGGTCAACTTTAGAAATTATGACATAAAAGGCATTCTGACATGCAATAGTCCACCCGTTCACCAAACTGCTCCTTGATATTGAAGTACTCACCCCCCTCTCGTTTCCCACTGCGGCCCTTACGAAGTGGAGGGTACCGTTCAGTGAGTCCCGTGAGAGGTTTCACTATCTTCGAGTAGTCACACACAAACCTTCTCTAGTACCCTGCAAAGCCTAAAAAAGCTCTCAGCTCTTTCAAATTTGTGGGCCTTGGCCAAGTTTTTAAAGCTTCAATCTTCGCCGGGTCAGTCTTTACCCCGTCACCAGAGACAACATGCCCCAAATGTATTTGACTGACGTCTGAATGAAACGGCATTTTTTCAGGTGACAACTTCAACAAGTACTTTTTATGTTGATTGAGGACCTGTATTAACCGTGACTCATGCTCTTCCAATGTCTTTGAAAAGACTATCAGGTCATCAATAAAGACTAGCACCTGTTTCCTGTGGAGATCACCCATGCACCGCTCCATTAATCTCTGGAACGTACTTGGCGCATGTGTGATTCCCTGGGGCATTCTATTCTACATCTATCTCGATTTGGTAGATCCAAGACTTTAAATCAAGCACTGAGAACCATTCTGAGCCTGTAAGTACAGAAAAGACTTCTTCTAGATTGGGCAGAGCGTATGCATCTTTGATTGTCTGGGAATTCAAGTTTCGAAAATCGATACAGAGCCATACAGAGCCATCTTTCTTTCGAACTACCACTATGGGCGAAGAAAAGGGCGATTCTGACTCACGAATAACTCCAGCAGTCATTAGCTCCTGGAGATGCTTTCGAACAGCATCAATGTCTTGGGGGTAAATCGGACGCGCCCTATGCTTAAAGGGTGTCTCACCAGTTAGTCTGATTTGATGTTTTACCTGACCTGTACAGCCATAGTCATGATCATGTAAAGAGAAGACCTCAGGCATGGAATTTAACAGGTTTGATATCCGCTCCCTCCAGTCCGAAGACACAGGAGAGTCCCCGAAATCAAAGGTAAGGTTAGCATTGGTAGGTGCTGATGATTCAACTTCGTTTGTATTCTGGTCCGTTTTCTCTATAAGCCTCTGTATAGCATGGATCTCAGCCAGTATAGCTTTAGGGGGGATAGTTATTTCTGTTTGAGTACCATTTTTAACCAAAACTGACAGCTGAGAAGAGCGTCTAGAAGGCAATGTGTGCGCACGGCTTGCAACTAGGAGACCACTTGGGAATGGGGCTGACGGTGGCTCAAGAGTTACCCACTTCTCCATACATGGTTCCCAAAGTTGAACATAGCCATTCAGGTCCACTGTGCTCCCGGCAGGCACAACTTCAGGGAGATTTCCTATCAGCTTCACATGCCCCAATGCCTCACTGCTAGTTTGCCTCCACCTTGTTTCAAGGACTTTAATCACTGCCTGATCTCCATGGAGGCTCGAACAAGGGTTACTCTCATTCTCCCTAATGCAATGGCTGTAAAGCACATCCAGGGAGTTGGTACCGACAAGAACTTGTGACAGACTCTTTAGATCCGGAACTACTAAAGCTAAAGTGGGGACTTCGACTTCAACACCTACAAACTCTTTAGGAAACCTCAAGGCCAGCTCGATGTACCCCAAGTATGGCACGGCTTGCCCATTGGCTCCTTCCACCTCTAACAAATTTTCTAATGACTTCAGCGGGAGATCAGACAGATGTACCTCATAGAACGACTGGGGAACCGTAGTAACCTGGGACCCCGTGTCTAGGAGACAATCTACCTCTTTCCCACCAACAATGATCTGTGCAGTGCACTTTATTCCTATTAACCCCTTTGGAAGACTCCTTAAAGGCAAATTATGTTGACTGCTTATGACAGGCACTTGCCTATAACATTTAGGGTGGCTACCTTGTCGTATGCCCTGCTACAGAGATTTCCCTTAGTTTAAAGGCAAAGAGGAATTCTCATGCAAAGATGCCCACTGGGCCTGTTGCTCTCTCCACGTATACCGCTTTTCCTCCACTTTTGGGGGGTTAGCAGCATTATCGCAGACATCAGCCAAATGACCAACCTCACCGCATCGGAAATAATATCCAAGGCGAGGCCAGTTGGCCATTGATTGGGTCCTTCTATAATCTCTACCAGTGTCTGTCTCAGACAAATTCTGAGGCAGGAAAACTCAGGGACTAGCAGTTTCACAGGAATAGTCTCTGTAACTCTTTTGAGCAGCACTTTGTGCTTGCAGTTGACACTGAGTTATCAGTGTTGTCGCACTTCTCCTCTTGAGCAACAGACACTTTCATAGCAGCTACTTGAGTACGCAAATCTTCCACTGCTTTTCTTAAAGTGCTTAATTCTTCATTCTCAGACTGCCTACTTTGGCGCTTCTGACCTGGGGGGTTACCTAAAGTAGCAACTTGGGCCTGGACTTCTGCAATCTGTTTCTTAAGGAGGTTGATTTCATAAGCCTTGTGCGAGTAAAGTGACACTTTAGTGACAGCTCGTGGTTTCGGGTAAGAAGCAGAGGGTTTTGACAACCCAAGATGTTTCTTCATCTGCTCCGTAAATCTGAAATGGACAGATCACTTAACAGAAAGTCTACACTTGTTCGCCAAGTGTCAAAGTCGGGTTCGTTTAGAGTGCGAGGTCTCCTCCCTGAAAAGGCTCTAAGGCGCACTGTGGAGTACTGTGCTATTGCAGCAATGTGTTCTACAACCATTCTCTGAACACTCGGTGGGTCTACAATGTTCGGAGGAAAAACCGGACTAGTAGTCACCGTGACACCATCAATAGTGCTTTCTGAGTTGGGGGAGATTACAGGGGCTACTGGTCTCTTGGTTGGGTCTTTTAATTCTGGGGTTCTCGTCTCATTGGTTTTAGCATTGGTCGACAGGGTCACTGGGGTGCAACACATAAGCCCCGGAACAACCACCTCTGCACTTCTAGAATCTTCAAAGCTTGCATCTTGTCCACCTGCTGAAGTGTGATTAGTAGAGTGGACTTCTTGGAGTTTTCCTAACTCCTCCTGAAGCACATCTGAGAAGGATCTCCCACTTTCTTTAGCAAGAGCCTTCAACATTCCAATGTACCCTCCAGTGACCGCACCACTAGCCGTCCGGTTACAAATGTAACACTCGGGTTCAAGAGGCTTCCCAAGGTTAAGGGTAACAAGGGCGTTAAGTCCAGCATCACAGAACTGTTGGCATATTCCACTATAGCATTGCAATGGAACTCATAAGTTGGGTCATCAATCATCAAATTTTGTTTGACTGAGCCATACTTTTGCAAGTATGTCTCCAACTCATTGTCTGCCTCGGTCAATGTGAGGCCTTTGACTATGACCACATTTGCCACGTTCACGTTTTCTCTTTCTATGATTTCCATAATCACAAATGTAAGGTCAACACTGATTTTTTTCATAACAAATTGTCATCTCTGTCCTTGTTGCTAAGCAACTGGCTCCTGGCTGGCTCGCCAAATTTTTGTTACGCGCATTGCGGCACGAGTGCAGCTCTCCCTTTCAAACAGCGAACAACAGAAATGAACGTGAAAGGATGGCACTGTTTCTAGATTTGGACCAGTGACCAGAAGATTAGACTCGCTCAAGAGACAGTGTCAACAAGGGGAAAGGCAATGGTGAAACACTGGCTGTGTTAGAACAGGTAAATATATTTAGGAAAAATAATGAATACAAATAAATTAAAGCAGTGAAATTTAAAACAACATCACAACATGACATAAAAGAAAAGTAATGGCATAAAATTTAAATAAAAGTCTTGTTCCAAACAATTTAAAATTTACCTTATTGTAACTTATTATATAGATTTATGTATTTTATTTAGTTTTGTGACTATTATAGATTGTTTATCTTTTTTTTTAATCTATTTAGATTCATGCTAATGACCCTTACTTGGCTAATGTGTATAAAATTTATTTTTTACAATTTATTCCATTTGTTTCTAATTGGCTTTTTTGATGTAAATAATTATTTTAAATTTGAATACAATTCTTCCAAATGATAGCCCTTTGAAATACCTTTTTCACCCTCATTTTTTTTCAGAAAAAAAAGAAATGTATATTTATATAAAGCCAAATAACTGGATTAAATAAAATACAGTAGAATTTAAAAGAAAGAAAAAAAACAATAGAAAAATAAAAATCACAATAAATCAAATTAACTGCTCACAATAGCAGACTCAATGTTAATTAGGATTTCACTAAATCTCAGTTCCAGTTCAATGCTGCTCACACAAGATCCTACTTCTGCAATTGAATTCTGAGCAACACAGTTCAGTCAGAAAAGGGAGGAAAACATACACACAGTCATACCACTCCATTGATTCCTTGATCCACAAAGCTCGGTCCTTATATGGCCATGGCTCACCAGTTTCTGCACGCAATGATGGCTTTAACGTAAAGCAAGGACAGTTCAAGTTCAAAATCCTCCTCAGAAATTGGTTAGTATCCAGGAACGTGCAGCATCCGACTCAGGAAATTATGAAAAAGTAGAAAATAGAAAGAAAACGAGAAAGGACAAAAAAGAAAAGACCCAGCCTTGCAAAAGACAAAGCCAAAACATACAATTAGACATTCCTTTCAAAAATATACATAATTACAGCAGTTAATCTGCAAATAAACAACATTCAACATATTTAACTTAATTTTCATCTAATTCAATTAGTTTATTTGTATAATGTTTTTTTACGATACAAATCATTGCAAAGCAACTTTACAGAAAATTAAGTTTCTACAATATGTAGTAGTAGCTTATCAGTGATGACTGTCAGTTTATGTGCATACGGCAGAAATGTTCAGAAAAATCAATAAAAGACGTAAACAAACAGACGATTAACACTATTAACAGCAATTATGCAATCAAACTTATCGCAAAATGTGGTAGTTATGTATTTTGTCTCTGGGTTAGCATCATCTGAGGTCCTCTGAGGGGCTGACATCATCTCTTCTCAGGTGTTCTGGATCCAGACTGGAGCTTGTGTAAATCCTAGTTACCACGGGATGTAAATCCTGTGGCAAAACAGGGAAACAAATAGAGACATAATTAGCGTAGTTGCTGTTCCAGCCAAGTAAAATTAATTAGTTTAATCCAAGCTAAAGAATAATAATGCGCATTTGATCAGATATAACTGCAGTCCAAAATTAAGATGCATTATTTGAATGCTTGGCCAAAGCATTCAAATCCTTGGTGTTTTTAATCTAGATTTAAACAGAGAGAGTGTGTCTAAACCCAGAACATTATCAGGAAGGCTATTCCAGAGTTTGGGAGCTAAATGCGAAAAAGCTCTACCTCCTTTAGTGGACTTTGCTATCCTAGGTACTATCAAAAGTCCAGCGTTTTGTGACATTAGAGAGCGTGATGGGTTGTAGCGTGGTAGAAGACTAGTTAGGTACGCAGAGACTGTAAAATTGGGGTAATATGATCATATTTTCTTGACCTGGTAAGGACTCTAGCCGCTGCATTTTGGACTACCTGTAGCTTGTTTATTGAGGATGCAGGACAACCACCTAGCAGTGCATTACAATAGTCCAATCTAGAGGTCATGAATGCATGAACTAGCTTTTCTGCATCAGAAACAGGATGGAAGAATGCTGTTTTTGTAACATGGGAAATATGAATTTCAAAAGACAAGTTACTGTCTAATATTACACCCAGATTTTTGACAGTAGAGGAAGTAACAGTACATCCGTCTAATTGCAAATTGTAATCTACGAGATTCTGTGTAATGTTTTTTGGTCCAATAAGTAATATCTCTGTCTTATCTGAATTTAATACAAGAAAATTATTGGTCATCCAATCTTTTACATTTTTAACACACTGTTAGCTTAGATAAATTTGAAGTTTCACCTGGTCTTGTTGAGATATATAGTTGAGTATCATCAGCATAACAGTGGAAACTAATCCCGTATTTTCTAATGATATTACCAAGGGGCAACATGTATATTGAAAATAGCAGAGGACCTAGGACAGATCCTTGTGGCACTCCATATTTTACTGGTGATAAATGAAATGACTCCCCATTTAAATAAACAAAGTGGTAGCGATCGGACAGGTAGGATCTAAACCATCTTAAAGCCTGCCCTTGGACACCTGTATAGTTTTGTAATCTATCTATGAGAATGTTGTGATCTATGGTGTCGAACGCAGCACTAATATCAAGTAAAACTAGCAATGAGATGCAGCCTTGGTCTGATGCAAGAAGCAAGTCATTTGTAATTTTAACAAGTGTAGTTTCTGTGCTATGATGGGGCCTGAAACCTGACTGAAATTCTTCATAGAAATCATTTTTTTGCAGGTAGGAGCACAATTGAGCAGACACGACTTTTTCTAAAATTTTAAACATAAATGGAAGATTTGAAATGGGTCTGTAATTTGCCAGTTCACTAGGATCTAGTTATGCTTTCTTAATAAGAGGCTTAATAACCGCCAGCTTGAATGGTTTTGGGACGTGACCTAAAGATAACGATGAGTTAATAATATTGAGAAGCGGTTTTTTCTGCTACAGGCCTAAAGATAACGACGAGTTAATAATATTGAGAAGCAACTCTTTGTTGCTTCATATTTGTATTATCAATATGATTTAATTAGCTCTTCCTGTCCTATAGTTGTAAAGCACTGCAGTTTATCTTTGGGTGCGATGGATAAAACTAAAGTAGTAGACGCTGTAGAATCTACATTTGTTATTGTATTTCTGATGTTATCTATTTTATCAGTGAAGAAATTCATAAAGTCATTACTATTTAACTGTAAGGGAATATTTAGATTGGGTGGCGTCTGGTTATTTGTTAATCTAGCCACTGTGCTAAATAAAAACCTTGGATTGTTTTGGTTGTTTTCTATAAGTTTGTGGATATGCTCGGCCCTGGCAGTTTTTAGAGCCTGTCTATAGCTGGACATACTGTTTTTCCACGCAATTCTAAAAACTTCCAAGTTAGTTTTTCTCCATTTGTGCTCAAGACTACGAGTTTCTTTCTTGAGAGCGGGGTATGGAAGTAAATTAATGCCAAATGTTTTTGAATTAAAAAAGCTTGTTGAATTACAATAATTGAAAAAATATGCATTGCATTAACCATGTGTAACCCATATGAAACATAGGGCTACTAAAATCATTGTGACGAGTGGGGCGGGGCTGAGAGCCATGGGAACGGAGCGAGGCCGGTGGAGTGATTGGGAAATGAGCGACACCTGCTCCACTCACCGGTCTCGAGTCCCACGGAGGAGATCGGGAGGATACAAAAGAGGAGCGACGACAGTGAAGGATGAGAGAGGACCAGGCCTGGGTTTTATTTTGTGTTTGGTTTTTGTTTGTGCGCGGCAGTCGCCCGTGAGGGGCTGTCGCGCTGTTTTATGTTTATTTTGGTTATTAAAGTTTCATTTGAGTGTCCGCCGGTTCCCGCATCCTTTCTTCCCGTAATTATGGAGTTTTTATTATTACACTGGTGCCGAAACCCGGGAGGAAGGAGGGACGCGCTGCCGAAGATCCCTCGCCGCTGGGGTGAATCCGCGGTGCTATCGAGTAGGGCGTAGCAGTCTGGTGCCGTGGACGCTCGAGGCGGTGGGCTGGAGTGAGTTGCCGGGGACGGACGAACTCGCTGCCGGCCGCCCGTGATGTGGAGGGGCGGCTGCCATCCGTAAGGGAGCGGAGGAGTCGCCGCCGTTCACCAGGTGGCCGGAGCCTGCTGCCATCCGCCAAGAATGGGGAGGAGCAGGGAATGGGGGACTCCTGCCGGCTGCCCGAAACCGGAGGAGCCGTCGCCGTCCACCGGGCGGCGGAGGAGTGTCGTGCCATCCACCGAGGGCCGTCCAGTGCCACCGCCAGGCACCGCGGAGGACTTCACACAGCTGGTGGAGTGCCGAGCGCCAGCGTGTCTGGAAACCGGATTTTTTTTTTTTTCTCCTCTCTCCCCTCTCTCGTCTCTGTCGCTCCTCATCCTTCCATCTCCTTTTCTCTCGCCTCGTCTGTCTGTCCTTACCCCAGGTCCCCGCAGCCACCGTGAGCGGTCCCCCCGGAGGGAAGGGGGGGGGGAGTAGAGTGCAGTCTCGTGGGTAACCCCGGCCTGCGAGGGGCGATGGGGGTATGTGACGAGTGGGGCGGGGCTGAGAGCCGTGGGAACGGAGTGAGGCCGGTGGAGTGATTGGGAAATGAGCGACACCTGCTCCACTCACCGGTCTCGAGTCCCACGGAGGAGATCGGGAGGATACAAAAGAGGAGCGACCAGGGACAAGGACAAGAGAGGACCAGGCCTGGGTTTTATTTTGTGTTTGGTTTTTGGTTTGCGCGCGGCAGTCGACCGTGAGGGGCTGTCGCGCTGTTTTATGTTTATTTTGTCATTAAAGTTTTATTTGAGTGTTCTCCGGTTCCCGCCTCCCTTCTTCCCGTAATTATGTAGTTTTTTTTTATTGTTACAATCATATATGTTGTTTAGAGGTGTAGTTCTATGTTTTCCCACCAGAGAGTGCAATACACTAGAGCATCATAAACAGACTGTATCAGGATTGGTAGAGAGTGCTACGCGCAGTTTTCATGTTTTGGTAGATCTCTTCCTGAAACCGTGTGTGAGCTGTGAGCAATTGCTGGTATGTAACGCCACATAATAGTGTGAAACTTTGATTATATACACGTATCTACACTGATAAGCCCCTTTATTAGTAGAGCATCAACTGTGAGCACGAGAGGAGCAGCCTCAGTCGGGTTGTTGTTGTTTGAAACTCCAGTGAGTTTAAACATTTATTTTGCTAGTTTGTTGTTAACCACAGTGAGCAGAAAAACCACTGTAAAGTTCAGATACTTAACATAAAAAAAACAATCGGGGTTATAAGACTGTTGTCTAATGTTTCAGTGTACGTTGGTGCATATTGTATCATTGTATTTATGCTCACAAAAGATTGCTAGCTAATCGCTAACCGTTAATCATTAATGGCTAAGTGCCAAGCTAATAGTTTGCATTGTATCAAGGAGGATTTATAGCTTGGTTGAAACTAAAGTGCCATACATTCATTTTTGTTGGTATTAAAACATTTAGTTAATTGAGTTAAATACTAATGGCACACTAATGATTTATAGCCAACTACAGTGTTTGGTTTGGGTTATTATAATGTTAAATGTGTTAGCACTGATAATTTAATTCAATTCATGTTGAAAAGCGTTAATATTAAGATGTGTGTTACCTTAAAAGCAGCTAAGGAAAAAGGATGTTACATATAAATGTGATGATAAATAATTAATTTGTCATTGTTAAGTGCAAATTGTGATATAGAGTTCATGATATGTATTTTAGTGCTAAAATACCAGTTGCCATTACATGTGGTAATTCATTTTACAGTAAGCAAGGTATGTCTCTAGCCATTGGTCATACACTATAAGATGCACTAAATGACAGAAATAAGTTACTGAGATCTCATGTTGGAAATGGAGAAATAGAACAGAATAACTTACTACTTTACACTGCTTGTGTAGGTTGTTTTTTTTGTTATTTTGATCACTATGAGAGAAGTAGACGCATCAAAGATGGCGAGCCCAGCCCAGAGTGATGGTGGATGGTCGTGAGAACGGTGTGGCCAGCCGTGGGGCCAGCCACCGAGGACGTCGGACTAGTTTCGTTCAGACAGGATACAGATAAGAATACACTTACGCTATTAACTCTACCCGGGTAGTAGTACTGGACTTTATATACACACACACACACACACAAAAGGACCAGGAACTGAACTCTGAACTCAATTTCATACTCCTCGACTTAAAGGAGCATTGAGCTGAAGTGTCAGCTCACAGGGACATTTTCCTTTCCTTTTATTGAAAGAGCTCTATTTTTGTTTTATTGTATTTTCATTCTTGGTACATTATAGTACTGTGTTCATTGTTGTGTCCCCTAATGTAATAAAACTGTCAACTGTTCAACTCATTACTAACTCTTTTGTGAGTCACTCAAGGCAGACCACACCCCGGACCTAGATAGATGTTAGTTGCCCTGTTCTGGTATTGGTTAGCACTAGGGGCGCTACACATGCTTGCATTATTATGGGCTGAAATTCAACATGGTTGTATATTTAAGCCATGAATATTTCAGTTCAAAACATTTCAAACAGATTTTCATAATCAAAAATTCAAAAATCCATATTCACCTTTCAGATTTCACTTCCAAAATATTCGATCTGTTTAAAAATACAACCTATAATATACAACAGGCAAGTTTCAGTCCATTTTATTTTGCTTTACAAATTCGCTTCCACAAATTCAGTGGTTCAAATTCGACAGTAAATTCAACGTTTAACATCCGGGAACAGCAGGAAAATCAGTAGATTACCGAGCATAATCTCATCTGCTGTAGGTCATCTTCACCAGCAGGAGGTGTCAGCGCATCTTGACAAGCATCAAAGCAATAGAGACGAGAGGCCTTCATAAAACATCATTTGACGAAATGGACCGAGCGGTGAGTACAAGTTATGATTTTATTGGTCAGTATACTGTATTCATTTGCGGAAAAGGTTGATTAAGACCCAAATCATTGTTTACTCAAGTGTCTAAGTGATTCCTCTTTACCCCGAATACACAAGCTGCTTTATATATATATATATATATATATATATATATATATATATATATATATATATATATATATATATAACTGCAAAGGTGATATAATTTGATAAATATAAATCTAGAATTCTCTTGCCTTTGGTTTTTATATTTTTTTTTGTAAAACCACTGTAATACGCTGAAACAGAGAGTGTATTGTTTGGTTATGCCACTATGATGACGTAATATTTTGTTAAGCTACTTTCCATCTTCGATCCATGTCATGTTTGTTTCACAAGGGAGACAATGAAGTGCTGAGATCAGCAAGGCACCTTTTGTCACTTTTGACACAAGAAAGAGCTGATGGGCCTTCTACGAGTCAGGGTATAAACAGGTATTGAATTTTTTTTTTTTTTTTTTTTTTTTTTTTGGTTTGTCAGATCATGTCATGTTAGAGGCCAAACTCCGGGGCCATCTTCTGTTCAAACAGAAATGACCAGGTCAGTAGAAACTGTATATTACATTCCTCGCTGATTATGAATCGTAGGTCTGTTCTGACCTCCATGTGACAATTTTTAAAACAGGTCCTTTCCTGGATTATTCTCAAATCGTAGAGGAAAACGACGTTTCACTGGACCATGTCCTGTGCCCATTAAACCAAAACAATTTCAGGTCATGTTCCATCTGCTGCCAGCCCAATGTGAGCGGTCCCCTAGTGGTCCAGATCAACTGCTCCATACACAGGCAGGACTAGGACGCAGAACTGCCACTCTAGATGAAAGTATGACTCATCAGGAGGTAATGTGCCATTACACTTCATGTCAAAAAGAACCTGTTCACTTATTTATTTTTGTGAATGATCATATAGAGCAGTGATAGGAGCAATGATATTAATCCTGCTATCTTTAACAGTTATGTTTCTTTTCTGTTTTTCTTTTTTTTTTAACAGTTATGTGATAAACTCATCGAATTGTATCCAAAACTTGTTGAGGTAACTGGTGGTTGGCTTCTTTATAAGGCATCAGGTAATATTTACTGCCTTCAGTAATTGGTTGGCCTAGCTGTTTAAATATTTAGTTATTAATTACACACACATACATGAATGCATACACACAGAAAGAACAGTACTGTGCTGAAGTGTTATGCACATTAAATGTTTTATAAGAGAAATTTGCTTTAGTGTGTTATTAGGAAATGTAATATTTATCTATTTATTCATCTATCTATCTATCTATATATATATATATATATATATATATATATATATATATATATATATATATATATATATAAGGGGTGTAATGGTACACAAACATGATTGTTCGGTACGAACCTCGGTATCGAAGTCACAAAGTCACAGTCAGCTATGCAGTAAAGTATACACAGAGAGCACTTTCCTGCACATTACTATAATATTAAAGGGATAGTTCACCCAAAAATTCCATCATCATTTACTCACCCTCAAATTGTTCCCAACCTGTATGAACTTTCATTTTTGGGTGAACTATCCCTCAAAAATTCAGTTGCCTTTTTTATTTTTAGATTTAATAATCAACACTCAAATAAATAATAAAAAGAAAAACATGTAAATTGCACTTAAGGCAGGTTTTGCATTAACTTCTCCACTTCATTTTTGAAATTTAATAATTAACATGGTTACTGTCATAACTTTTCATGACAAATTTATTTAAACATATATTAAAGCTGCAATATGTAAGATTTTTTCCATGAAATATCCAAAAACCACTAGGCCGGTGTTATATATTTTGTTCACTTGAGTACTTACAATCTTCCAAATGTTTCCAACTATTTGTAAATCGTGAGAAAATTGCAATTTTAACCAAGGCTCTGGGACGTGTGAGGAGTCGCCTGTCAATTGCGTCATACCCGCGTTACCCTCGGTTTCCAGTTTTATTTTGTAGAAACCATGGAAACACCAAAGACGCTTAATATATTACACATTTTAATAGACAAGGGAACTACTGTTTTGATACATTTATAGACAGAATACTAATCATTGTTATATGGCTCAACACGTTTAGTCTTCTTGTTTTAATCTAATTTTCTTGATTTTTTTTTATTGCGAGTATCATGCTTTACCATGCCTCAGAGAAAAACACTATTTTGTGAAGTAGCTAACATAGCATAATCAGAAGCAGCCCTATTTTTTGTAACGGTAATACAGCATTTTCTCCATCATACAATACGTTTTAAAATTAATTGCATGCCATTTATCAACACAATCCTCCAGCATTAAAAGGATCAATCAATCAATCAACACCATTGTTTTGAATAGTTGACCTCTAGCAGACAAAAATTATTGTTTCCTTGAAATAATTGAAACATTACTAATGGGTAAAGTAAAGATAATGACTACGTAAGCTAATATAGTGCATATATTCAGTGAAATACTTCCCTCTAGAGTAAATTTCTCCAGTAATAACATCCTGTGGACATTAAATGACTTGACTAAGGTAAATGTACTGATATGCAAGATATTATTTTCAAGCTGTATGCATAGATTGTTTGTTATTTTTCTTCTGCTATTTGTCATGTCATGGTGGTTACTGGTTCGTAAACAGCGCTGCATTACCATGTGCGGCGCCTTCTGGATTAGAGTGTGGATCGCCTGTGACAGACTGTATTCATCACCTGACTATGCACTGAACCATGACGTCCATGCCGTGATGGTTCGGGTCAATTAAATGTACCATTACACCCCTACACAGTGCTTCACAAATTTATTAGACCACCTGCAATAAAGAGAAAACAAATATTTTAGGAATCTGTCAAAACTTGTTTAAAACTATGTTGACAATGTTATTGTCATTTATTAGGAAAATAACAAACTGAAAACTTAATATTTTGTATGCAGTCCTTTGACCTTGATGGCATTCATTGTTTTATGTACAGTACTTTTCCACAGTCTCTGATGACTTCCAAATAATTTCTAGTTGTTCCCAAAGACCTGCTTTTGATTAAATTTTTGTGCAATCTACTGTATCTTTCAAGCCATTAAATCCCTAATTCGTTCAATAGGATTCAGTCTGTACTTTGACTTGGCCAACTGTGACTGAGATTAAAGAGCTCAGTTTACACATGCTGATGGATTAACATTACAGAAACATAAATTATTTTGGTAATGACCAATACTGTTAGTTTTGGGCAGCTGTGGCACAAACCTTACATTGCGTGGTGGTCTAATAAATTTGTTAAGCACTGTTTGTAGGCTATATATATCCTAATGTTATTGTTATATAGAACATTTGGCCGATATATTAAAGGTGATAAGTAATGGATTATTTCCCTCAGCTGAGACACTTCAGATGTGCACTGTTCACAGTGATGGTTTTGAATATCTTGAAATAAGATTTGAAATCACTTCAAAAAAGGAAAATACAGTTAATGCAACGTGCAGCGCAAGTCTGGCAAATAGGCTACATTAAATTATTAAATGGTTCTCTTGTTGTTGATTATACTTTCAGGGGGTTGGGGAAGTCGGAAGCTCTCACTTGTGGCACCGGCAGACTGTGGGTACACAGGCAGGCTTATCAAAACCTCCAAAATAGGGGAGAATTCTGTCATCTATATAGCTCCACTACAAGATGAGCTAGATATCGCTCCCTTGCCACCACCATCAGAAGCATTTCGAGATATGAGAGATTGCAAAAAATGCAAAATACTGTACCCACTTCAGATCCTTACAAATCACATTAAGACTTGTTCTGATGTTGTTGTGGTTGAAGATGGAAATGAAAGTCAGGATGAAACTCAGCATGAGGCACAGGATGTGGAAAGTGAGAAAAAGAACAAAGAACAGGTAAATTATCTCGGTATACTTGCATTTCTTGCTAAATATAGTTGGTCAAAAGGTTCATTGCAAACGGAGGCAAAAAAAAGTTTTTAAAAAAATGGTTGGTTATTCTATATTATAGGCTTGCTGTCCTATTTGTCAAGAAGAAATGCCCCTTGACATCTTGGAAGTTCATGCCAGTGAATGTGGGGAAAGGTGTGCAAGCCAAACAATATTACTTTTGTGATAAACAGAAAATGATTTATAAAAGTACTCTTTACCTCAAATTAGAAACAGCATTTTAATTGTTTTTCCACTTTCCTAAATTTTAGACCTATGGATGATGAAAATAACACAGCTGAGTTGTCATATATGGATAATGAAGTGAGCGACACTGCTGAGTTTTCATACGTGGATAATGGTAATGAAATTGTTTCTCATTTGGCTTTTTTGTTTTTTTTTGTACAGTGCAAAAGAGAATGATGTGACTGTTTTTGACATTGTTCTATTGCTGACAGTCTGAAGAAGTCTTTATTTTTATAGTCCATCTTGAATTTATGGTAAACAAGTAGAGATGGGAAAAAACACACTTCTGTTGATGTGCAACAGAGCTCTTGATTTTGCATGATTTTGGAATAAATGTAATTTTTTTTTTTTTTTTTTTTTTTTTTAACCAGATTGGAAAACCCATCCGGATCCAAAAGTGGCTATGGCCTTGTACAGAAGGGAAATTCTCAGACTGCATGAGACAGGGAAACCTCTTTTAATGTGTATGGACTTGAGAACTTGTGCTGAAGAACAGGAAAGGCAACTGATCAACTTCTACAAGCAAAGAAATGTAGACTGGGCCTGTCCTGTTAAATGTCAACTTGAAGGTATAGCCTAGAGAAAATGAAACTGTGTATGCTATAAAATATGCAGCTCATATAGTGTATCCATTATGTCAGCTTTAATTACTGTATGTTCATTGATTTTAGGGGATGCTGCAGTTGGTGATGGAGTCACCAGACACTTTTTTTCTACAGTTCTTGAAAAACTGAAGTATGGTTTCAGTTTGAACTTGGTATGCAGTTAATTAGTTGCACTGAAAAATGTACATAATTATTTTGATGGGATTTACCTAATGCTGATTGGTAATTGATTAACAGGAAACACAGGAGTTACTTGCCTCTTTGAGGGACAGCCAGACCACTTGGTGCCCTCATCATCACAATTCCTCATTGAAAGTGACCTCTTCCTAGTAGCGGGGAGAATGCTAGGCCATTCCTTTCTGCACGGTGGCCCATGTCTTGCAGGGCTCAGCAGAGCTTTTGTTCATGTTCTACTTCAAGGTTCTCAAGATACTGCCGCTTTGCAATTGGAGGACTGCCCAGATGTTGACATACGAGAGACCATCAACTTGGTGTGTATATATATATATATATTGGAAAATGTTTTGGAAAATGGTTTTAACTATTTGGAATTTAATGTTGTTGCTGGTATGTATGTGTGTGTGTTTGTGTGTGTGTGTGTGTTATACATATTTTTTTTTAGCTCAGTGGACAGTCTCCACTGAATGAGGACCAGACTAGTAAAGTCCTGGAACTTTATTTGTCTTGGGATCTTCCTGGTCCAACAGAAGAAAATAGAAGGTGGCTTTACGAACGTCTGCTGTCACATGCGGTAATTAAAATTTGTAGATAGTATCTGTGACAATGGAAAGTGCCCTTATTTCTATACATTTCAATTATATTTTGCAACTAATTTTACTTGCTTCTAATGGCACTGTTACACAGGAATAAGAATCGTTTTTTACTTGTTTACTGTTTAGATTGTATATATGATTTTTCCACAGAGCTATATAATGTATGTTATGTAGTACCCTGACTCTTTTCATTTATGACTGTAAACTTCTTTGACGCAGCGGGTCATAATTGATTCTGTGCCCAACTTTGCCGTTCTGTGATTTTGTTTATTCAATTTTTCTTCCATTGTGTGAATTTTCAGTCTGTGGTTATGTTTTTTTTTTTTTGGTATATATTTATTTATTTATTTTTTCTTTGTATTTTGTAGGTTCTCGGAAGAAGAACACGCCAAATCAAGCAACTCAAACGAGGACTGAAAGACACTTTTGTTTGGCCTCTTCTAACTGAGAGGAAGGATGTGGTGTTCTTCCCCAAGGAATCGGAGGACTCATGCACTCCTGAGGTAAGGCTTTCTTCTCGATAAGAGGACTACAAATGTTTTTCCCTTAAACAGGATATCAATAGCCATTTTTTTGGCAAACATGAAGACATAACTGATTAAAGACTCTCATTCTGTTGCTTGTTTAGATGCTGCTTTCCCATATCTCCTGGCCTAGAGAGAGTGATGACGAAGATGATGACGAATACTCAGGAAAGGACGATACAAAGGAACGGATCACAGGGTATTTAAAGCAGTTCATTGAGACAGGTATATGCCTCAGAGTTTGAAGAGTACAACAGTGTCTTACTGAGTTTTTTTTAAACAGCAGTTGAAGTCCAAGTGTAAGAAGCCTAATGTAAGAAGCTATTCTTTCATGTCTCATTTTTTTCAAACACTATCTCAATGCTAATAATGGCTAGCAGGTGAGCGGAAGCAAAGCTTTGCTCTGTTTACATTGTAGCAACAACATATAACTTATAACTTGGAACTGTTAATAGAAACTGCAACTATAAATAATAAGATATACTTTAGTTGTGGTCCATAAACAACAGAGTAAGTGGGAACTGCCCCATCTTTTAGCTTTTGTGCGTAGCTGCACTGTACTCTCTTAGGTTCTGGAAACTGTTCTCCGTACAATGTGCTACACACAGATAATGGGGTTATAATGTTCAGGAACAGTGTTTGAAATAAATTCTCACTACTCTTAAATTTGCCAGACTTAGGAAGGTCAAACAAATGATTTTTTGAAACGTTGTGGAAAAAGTGTCTCTTTGACATAGCGACAGCACTGTCTTCTTTAATGCAGCTCAACCAGGCCATGTTTCCTTTTTTTGCATATTCTGTGGGCGGAGTTTTTTTAAATTGATTAACATTATGACTTCATAAAGCCAGAAAAAATGTGTTGTAATCCAAACAAGCCATTCGTTGTATTTCCGAAAAGGGGATTCTGTAAAATAAAATATCTCCCTTTGGTGTGAACTTTGAGCTTTGCAACATTACAGACTAACTAAAGTTGAAAAAGTGGAAAAGCATAATAGGACCCCTTTAATATACTGTATATTCACATAGCTAGAAATATGAGATAATGTGCGTGTTAATGTTTGCTTATGAACTAATTAGATGTTACATAATGATTAACAGATTATTTACTGTAAATAGAAGTGCTTACAAATGTCATTAAACTTTTTGAATTTATATGATTATGCAATTTAAATGACATATTGATTAATTCATAATCACAGCTTATAAGGTCATAACAAATATCTTTTGTTGTGGTGTGTATTGTTTTTTTACCAATCATTAAATTATTATGTTCATGTTTTTGCTGTGCCCAATCTAAAGTTGAAAATAATTTGTAAATGTTTTTTTAGTCTCATTTACTACCTTTATGTGCGTTAGACTTATAGTTACTGTAACAACACTTGTGAAAAGGGTGGTTAGTTAAGATTAGACCCCTTTACCAACCCTTAAAGATACCCATACCAACAAACCTGTCCCTAACCTTACCCGTATCCCACCTCAATAGCAGCTAGTGTGTTTGCAATAGAACATGAACACAATAAGTACATTGTACAAAATATTTTTGACGCAAGTAGTTTAAGACACCTAATATAAAGTGTAACCGGTCATTCTTATATTCTTCAATTTTCTCTTGAACATCCAGATCACTCATAGCTACAAAATGCCTTTTTGCATTTATTTGTACATTTGTAAATGTAAATTAACAGATCATTATTTATTGTAAATTAAAATGCTAACATGTCATTACACCACTTAAATTCTTATATTTTTTAGCTTTTTTTGAATATATAAATGTGTTTTTAATCTAGTTTTTATATTACGTAATGCACTTTTTTACTGTAGTTCATATTTTAAACAAATTAAGATCTTTTTGATGAACTCTGAAAGATTTCTGTCCCTCTGTTGACATCTTTGCAACTACCAATTAGATGCTTCAAAAAGTTTATAGAGATCGTAAAACTAATCCATAGGAATATAGCAGTTTAGTTCAAGGGCTTTTCTCATATTTCTAGCAATGTGAATATATATTCTCATGATTTGATCATTATATAATGCTTATTAAAGGATTTATTAAAGTTATTATAAAGTGTTACCCCATCTTCTGTGTCCTGTTTTGAAACTTACATCTTTAAACCCTCTGAAATTCCACTATACTTATATACTTATATGAATCTAATCACAAATATCACAAGGGAAAAACAACAGTGTGATTTTCTGAAAGAGCAAGTAAACAATAAGAGAATTATAATTTTAGGGTGAAATTCTATAACTTCTGTTATTTCAGCATCCAGCAAGGACTTAAAAAACCTTCTGAAGTTCTGGGTCGGATGGGAGCGGATGGAGAAAAATATGGCTGTGGAAATTGTGAAAAGTGATCTTCCAAAATCCTCTACCTGCTTCTGTGTTCGCCGGCTACCAGGGCACTACAACAATTTCCAGTCCTTCACAAAGGACTTGACGATGTGCATTGGCACTTGCAAGTATGGTTTTGGCCATGTGTAATTTTTAGCCACATATACATGTTACATTTGTTACACATGATATACACTTTTATTAGATGCTGTTACTGCACTTAGGACCAATGCTTTGTTAAAATCCAACTTACAAGTTTTTTCTTTTTTGGATTGCTTTTACATGATGCTTGTTGATCATCATGCTGTTATGTTTTGATACTATGCTATAAGATATAGTACATTCCATTGTTAAGTAATGGGTTAATGTTATGTACGTGCAGTCAATTACATTGTAAACTTGTATCATTCCACAATGGATTTTTTCATTCATGGGCTCATGCAGTGGTATAGAAATGTTGAATGTTAGTTGTTCCATAGCTTGTCGGAATTTGCAAAATATTGTCAAGTACTTTATTCTTTTAAAGTATTTGAATTTATGCAAAATGTATATTTGAACATGTTCAATGGGAGTATAAATATTAAATCTAAGCAATAAATCTATTCTTGAATAAAAAATCCATAATCCACTGTGCTTATCACTAACTAATGGAATTGTCGAATCAAAAAAAAAGTACAAATTACACTAAAACAACAATTCTTACATACAGGTTTTTTTATTCAGATATTTTAACGTATTGAGTACAAATATTAATTATTTCTTAACTGCTACTGATAGAAGTCTGCCTCTGCAAAACAGAAGACGACGATCACATTTATTCCATAATCGATTGGCAAAAATGAAGTACAGCTAGATAGATGTCCCAGCCAAAAGTCTGTGAGGGTCTTTTGGGGTCTACAGTTTCTCTGAGTGCTTCCATTTGCTCATCAGTCAGGGGACATTCGGTTTGAGGCACAACAATACTGGAATGTGCATCAACACTCAGTTCCACTACTCTCCCCATCTATTTGTGGTATGCTTAATCCCTTAAAACAAAACAATATAGAGCATTTAATGTCACAAATGAGATCCCAATTTACAGTTCTGACAAAGAATAAGTTGCATCAATACAGTATAAAAATGAAATGTCTTGTATTAAATACAGTGTGATTACTCAAAGTTGTTTTTTTTTTACTGTCAAAATCCACAAACATACCTCTATGTCAGGCTCAGGTACAGCGTTGCGGACACTTCCCATCACCCACAGCTGGTTAGGAGTCATATTACCCTCTGTGCTATTGGGTGATTGTCCCAGGTGTTTCGGAAAGGGGTTGAGATCATCATTGAAGGCCATGGAGAAATACATAGTGGCAACAAACAGATGATAAGGTCAGAAATATCGAAGGTGCCACCTTCTTCCAAAGCATGTAGAACATCGTAGTAGAACATTTGTCATTGATGACCAGACGTCTCTCCAGCAACCTCTCTATACTGAAAAGAGAAAAGTAATATGTCAATTGAATCTAACATTTTTAGGCAGATGTTATGTACAAGTTGATAAATCATTAAAAAAAATATGGTAATAATAATAAAATTGATTTTCAACAAAAAACTATTTTAACTCACCGCTGATTTTGGACACTCTTTCCTGAAATAAAGCTTCCTCTTTCTGTCCCACGAACTGTGAACATCAGGCGAGCCACGTTCACATTTTCAACACCCTGATCTCCTCGTACCCTAAGAACATGGGTGTTTAAGCACAGAGATTGAAACGTTCACATTTCAGAAATGTTTTTAAATTACTCAATGTAAATTCATAGACATAAGCTCCCGGTTTCACAGACTAGGCTTAAGCTAGTCCTAGACTAAAATAATGTTTGAGCTGTTTAAACTGAAGCAACTTGCACTGGAAATATCTTAACAGTATGTCAGTGCCACTGTTTGTCTTAAGATTCACAAGTAATGGTTGATCTTTTTAGTCACGTTTATAAAAAGCTGCTTAAATTGAACTAAGTCCTAATCTGTGAAATCAAGCCTAAATGTAGAGTTTTTTCAAATAAATAAAACTATGTATACTTTGTCTGAAATGTATTAATTTATACTTATTATACTGAATCTGTGGCCAGGTAAACAAACAAGACTACAATGCGTTATAACAGATTTTGATGAGTGCGTGTGCTTAAGTAAAACCAGAGAATCCCTGAGTATGACGTAAGAGAGGACATCCCAGTATGGCAGCAAATTGTAGCTACTAGACAACGGAACGTTTAAGGGAAATAAAAACACTGCAGCAAATTTAGTTGTTTGCGTTAGAAAAAAAAAATGTTGTTTACATGTACACGTGTACAGAGTATCCTACAGAGTATCTTACTGACATGTAGCCTACTGAGAGGGAAGCCAAATGTCTCCACTGCTTATTGACAAAACAAAATCCAAAGTGGTTGTAGCAAGGTTATTAGATGCAGCTCCAAGGTACATTCTCTTATTAAACCAGAGAAAATTATTTTGCTGGATGGTTAGTGAATATAGATAAGTCACCAAATGAGTTAAGAGTGGGCACTACCTTGCGTGAAAAGCCATCCACACCCCCGAAGACGACTATATTGTAGCTGAAACAAAAATATCATGCAAATGGTTTTTAAAAAAGCACTCAGAGCTCTGGTAGAGGACTGCATGCAACAGCAATAACGGAGTAAACCAAGCCTTTGACAAACTTACCAAATCATTTATGGTTGGTGTCAATGTGCCATTATTGACCTAGGACCTGACACTGAAAAGGGTCTTTCGTACCACGCAGCCCAATTGTGCCATTCGGTGACATGGACTCCCACTGTATCAACTTCGGTGCAGAACACCACAAAAAACACCAGTTGCTCCTACCACTGACCCGGTCGAACTGCACTTGGTGTCCCTCGCGCCTTTAAAGCTGCTCATCATCATTCTGTATCCACACTTGAGGTCATGTGTTGCTTTTACATCCGTCCAACACAGTCAATCTAACTCTTCGTCCGTGAGAGTGCTTATATCGTGCCCGAATGGAGAGGTTACATTCAGCCATTCGTCTGAATACTGTGCGTGTACTTACTGGAGACCATGCCTAAGCAATGGTTGGAAACAGTGAACAGTTCATGTCCCCAGGAGATTGGTGATGTAATCCGGTGAGAATAAGAAGACGTGGGTCGTCCCACTCGACCCTGGACTCCTCGCAGCGATAGTCGAACAGGCGCGTCTCCCCCCGTCTGACAGGTTTAGTCGAAACTAGTCTGAGCAGTTTCTGTGATGGCCCTCGAAAATATCAGGTGGGATGGTAACTAAATTGGCCAGCAACTTACAAAGACCAATTCGTGAGAGCAGTATAAACTCCAGGTAGTCCATGTCAAGGGTAGGCGTCACAAAACAGCATTTTCCAAAGCGTGAACAGGGGAGTCTTTCCAAAAAACAGTACAAAATGTCCATGTTAAATAGCTCAGTATTGCTGGCCAGATTAATGAAAGTAAAATTAACATCCTACAATGAACAAACCACTGCACTTAAAACACACGTTTTAATAATGATATATTTAAACACACTTAATATAGGCCTAATTCAACTCACCGCTCGGCGCCAGTTAGTCAACTGACCTTTAATGAAGGCCTCTCGTCTCGATTGCGTTTGATGCTTGTCAAGATGCGCTGACCCCAAACCTGCTGCTGTGAAGATGACCTACAGCAGATGAGATTATGCTCGGTAATTCTACTGATTTTCTGCTGTTCCCGGATGTGAAAGCGTTGAATTTACTGTCAATTTGAACCGCTGAATTTAGTAGAGCGGGTGTGTAAGCGAAATAAAATGGACTGAGGGAAACTTGTCTGTTGAATAATTATAGGTTGTATTTTTAAACAGATGAGATATTTTGGAAGTGAAATCTGAAAGGTGAATATGGATTCTTGAATTTTTGATTATGAAAATCTGTTTTGAAATTTTTTGAACTGAAATATTCATGGCTTAAATATACAACCATGTTGAATTTCAGCCCATAATAATGTCTGAGAACTTAAAAAATTCAATGCATTAAAATGCAAAACCTGCAGTTAATGCAAATACATATTTTTTCAATTATTGTAATTCAACAAGCTTTTTAATTCAAAAACATTTGGCATTAATTTACTTCCATACTGTTTGGTCTGAAATGAAAAGACATATGAAGACTGCTGCAGTCTGAATCAGAGCACTGGCATGCACAAGCTCAGGAAGAGCTTATAACCAACAAACCAGCTCATGACCAACTAAGGACCAGCTCAAACCAGCTGCCATGCTTCAAAACATATACCTAACCAGGTTTATTCAACTGGGTAGAAAACACCATCTTTAACAGTCTGATGTTCACTATCAAAAGGATCATGCGTGATACACAACAGTCTGTGTCCGCTGTCTGACTGACAGACTTCACCATAAACACTCACACTGACCTGCAGGTCTGCTTTTGCAGGTAATTCACGGTGACTATATAATTTAAGTATTACCTAAAATGGTCATTAAATGCTTGTTGAATCTTATTTACATGAGGAGGAAAAATTAATCTGACTGGTAGCTAAATCACTTACTTGACTTTCTATAACTTATATCAAATCTACACATATCTGCAAACTAAACTCAATAGATTACTCTTTAAAATTATGTTAATTTAGTCCATATTAGTGCAGTGTAACTTTGAGGCAGAAGCTTAGCTGTGAAGAGCTAGACTTATAGCTAAAACACTAAGCTTCTGCTGCTACTGCTGCTGCTGCTGCTACTGCAAAGCTCACGCAATGTGTGAACAACCTGCGTTTCTTAACATGCACAGTAAAAAATGATCGCTGCTGACACTTGCGCTGTGAATCAGGCTTTCTGCAGCTTGCAGACTGAAACACCAGTCACATTTCCCATCAAGACAAACCAGCACAGACTCATGGACTGTGTTGTTCTGTGTTTGTGTGTGTGTTATCAGATGCTTCACTGCAGCTCCTGTCCGATAGATATGAGGTAGTAGAAGGCATGCCTGCTGTCAGCTCAGGTCATGACTTCGATCGTGCTCAAGCAAGCCTCCATGTGCTTCTCCAGCAGCGCTGCACCAGCTGGCCGGCTCTTGTCCTCTTAGTCAATCCGCTCCCTCATCCCGAGGCTGCAGGCAGGGCACCAGATGCAGAGCACCGATTGGGTCAATCCGCCCGTTCACACACATGTAGAAGTCCTGAGTGGGGCGGCGCGGGGATGGGGCTTAGAATCATGCTGTAGTCTATGCCTGGGACAGACCACCACGAGCTCTGGTGGGGCGGGGCCAGGGTCTGGAGGGGCGTGTCTTCCCTCACAGTAGGTAGTGGGGTTTAGAATCATGCTGTAGCCCATTCCTGGGATGGGCTAAGCTCCTGGGTAAGTGACGGGGGCCAGGTCTGGAGGGCGTGTCTTCCTCACAGTAGGTAGTGGGGGTTTAGAATCATGCTGTAGTCCATTCCTGGGACGAGACACGAGGCTCGGGTGGATGGGGCCAGGGTCTGAGGGGGGCGTGTCTCTCCTTGGCCAGTAGGTAGTGGGGTTTAGAATCATGCTGTGTAGTCCATTCCCGGGGAGGACAGGAGCTCCCAGTGAAGCGGGGGCCAAGAGGTCTGGAGGAGGCGTGTCTTCCCTGCACAGTAGGTAGTGGGGTTTAGAATCATGCTGTAGTCCATTCCTGGGATACAGACAAGAAGCCGGGGTGGGCAGGGGCCAGGGTCTGGAGGGAGGCGTGTCTTCCTGGCTGCAGGTAGTGGGTTTAGAATCATGCTGTAGTCCATTCCTGGAGTTAGACAGGAGCTCGGGTGGAGGGGGCCAGGGTCTGGAGGGGGCGTGGTCTTCCTCACAGTAGGTGATGGGTTTTAGAATCATGCTGTAGTCCATTCCAGGGACAGACACAAGCTCCCATGGGGTGGATGGGGGCCAGGGTCTGGAGGGTATCGGTCTCCCTGGCCAGGTAGGGAGTGGGCCAGGAATCATGCTGTAGTCCATTCCTGGGACAGAGGCAGAAGGGCTCTCAGTGCTTAGGCGGGGCTAAGGGGTCTGAGGGGGGCGCGCTCTTCTCAAGCGGTAGGGAGTGGGGGTTTTAGAATCATTCTGTAGTCCATGCCTGGGACAGACAGGAGCTCGGTTGGGCCAGGCATTAGGGTCTGGAGGGGCGCATGTCTTCCTCACAGCTAGGTGAGGGCTTAGAATCATGCTGTAGTCCATTCCTGGGACAGACACAAGCTCCGAGGTGGAAGTGAGGGCAAGGTTCTGGAGGGGGCAGCTGCCTCCTGAAGTAGCAGGTAGTGGGGGCTTGTAGAATCATCTTGTAGTCCATTCCCAGGACTGCACACAAGCTCCGGGTGAAGTGGGGCCAGAAAAGTCTGGAGGGGGCGTGTCCTCCTCATGGCAGGTAGTGGGGTTTAGAATCATGTATGTAGTCCATTCCTGGGACAGACACAAGCCCGGGTGGGCGGGGGCCAGGGTCTGGAGGAGCGCGGCCTCCTCCCAGTAGGTAGTGGGGTTTAGAATCATGCTGTAGTCCGGCCCTGGGACAGACAAGGGCCTGGGTGGATGGGGGCTAGGCCCTGAGGGGGAAGTGTCTTCCTCACAGTAGGTAGTGGGGTTTAGAGAATCATGCAGGAATCCATTCCAGGCACAGGCCACAAGCTCGGGTGGATGGGATGGCCAGGGCCTGGAGGGGGGGCGGTCTTCCTGGCCAGTAGGGGAGTGGGGTTTTTAGAATCATGCTGTAGTCCATTCCTGGGACAGACCAGGAGCTCCAGGTGGGTGAGGCCAGGCCCGAGGGGGCGTGGCTTCACAGTAGGGAGTGGGGGTTTAGAATCATTCTGCAGTCCATGCCTGGGACAGACAGGAGCTCCGGCTGGGCCAGGGGCCAGGGTCTGGAGGGGGCGCAGCCCTGCTGTGCTGTTGGTGCGGGCTTAGGAATCATGCTGTAGTCCATTCCTGGGACAGACACAAGCTCCGGGTGGGGCGGGGCAAGGTTCTGGAGGGGGCATGTCTTCAGCAAAGTAGGGGCGGGGCAGCTAGGATTTCTAAGGCATAGGAGTGCAGCTGGTCTGAACAGACTGTTGTCCGTCCCCGGGCAGGTGACGTGACTGGCGTGAATTAGCCTGGATCGCGCACCCGTGTGATTAAGCGGGATCAGCACATCCTCCTGTATACCGCCAGACTGGATGCTGCTGGGCCGCCGCCAGCCGGACCTGGTGTCCACGCTTACCTGGGTACCCACGCCTCCATGGCAGTACTGGGGCTTACTTATAGCCAAGAAAACTGGAGAAATGCTGATCCATCTCGGCCAATCTTCTCCCTCTACTTCGCTGGAACAAGAGCGAACAGAAGCTTAGTTTTTCAAACCAAGTTCCTCACGCGACTCCTAACAAACTATTCAACACTGTTGTGCTCTTGCTGTTGTGACGTTGGGCATGCAGTCACTAAGCTTGCGTTCTGATCTGAGCTTCGTTTTCTATTGATCTGAACTCTCTACTAATAATCTCCAAACAGTGTGATGTGTGACCTGAACTCTCGGACCTTCAGCAGAGCAGATTCTAAGCCCTGGGATGCACGGTTTGGGGAATCGCCAGTAGATAGATCGCATTTCAACTTTGCTGGAAGAAATTACAAGGCAGTGAAAAAAACATCCATGAGACAGTGATACAAAACACAGTATATTAGCTAAACGGAAGACCTTTCTTAGCAGACTTAGTTTGTTTTTATAAACTGCACACTGACTCTGACTCCTGTCTCATAGCACATCCCAGTAGAGTATTCTTGGTAACACTTTTATAATAAAAAGCTTAGTTAGAGGTCACTTATGTAAATTATTAGTTAATGATGAACTAATCATTTACAAAACATGACTATACTTTCATAAATTATTATTAAGTATATGCTAACATTTTAGTAAATAAGTCATTAATTCAGTTTAAAGTCACCTATAAGTTATTAGTTAATGATGAAAATGAATGATTTGTACATGATTCGTTCATCATTAACTAATAACGTATAAGTGACTTATAACTGAATTAATAAAACATTACTAAAATGTTAACTTATTACTTTTTAATCATTTCTGAAAGTATAGTCATGTTTTTTAAATGATTAGTTTCATCATTAACTAATAATTCATAAATGACTTATAACTGAACATTATTATAAGTTACTAAGTATTTTTTGTATTTTTATT
>NW_024872922.1:136719-268945 GCF_018340385.1 Cyprinus carpio
TAAAAGAAATCTAACGATTTCAATAGGTGCCTCGCACTTCGGTGCTTGGGCCCTAAATATAGCTGCAAGCAGCAATAACGGGGCCAAGCACTCCAGCGGCAAAATTGAGGAGAGCTAAGCATGGCATGACCAATCAGACCAAATGCAGAAAGTAACTGAAAGCCATTTAGGATGATTGGAATTGAAAAGGGCAGGATAAAAAAAAAAATCATAACTTTACAAAGCACTAGTATTATGATTAAAATCATTATCACTTTTGACCAAAAAAAGGGTGGCGCTGTAATCCAAATAATTTTGGTGATGTTCTGTGTGAGTTGACAACTGCGACACACACAAAGGTTTGGTGTCCGTTTGCCAAAGCATTGCAGAGAGACAGGCTGGATTGTCATTTTGGCATCATGCGCTTGTAAATTCGTCAATGCTGGTATGCTGAAAACGGTTTTGTCTATCAATACAAAATCCATAACATTTTGTCAGCACAGTCCGAAGATCATCTGATTAAAATTTGGGGAAAAATCGGACCAACGGCTGATGAGGAGTTCGATAAAGTAGGCTTTCAACATAAATCAAACTGGCGGACAGGAAGTTCAGCGAACTCTGGCATATTTGGTATATATGTTGTCGGCATAAGGCCAAGGAATATTTTGAGACCAATTTCACTGCAATAGGATAATGCCAATAAAAAAGTTATTAGCATTTTATATATGTAATCCATTAATGGTTAATGAAGGTGATTTAATCTTGACCAAATAGGTTGCCGCTGTTACCAAATTGTGTGGCATTAGTCCATGTGAGGGGGTGACAATGGTCACCTCCAAAGTTTGGTGCAAAAAATGTCAAAAAGCATTGCCGAGATCCAGCCTGAGATGTATTTTGGCATACTAACGACCCAAATGTGTTGATGGCGCTTAAACGAAAAACCGTTTTCGTATATCAACACGAAAATCCATAACTTGTTTGTCAGCTTGGACTGAAGATGATCCGAGCCAAATTTGGTGAAAATGGTAAGACTAACGGTCTAGGAGGAGTTCCAAAAAAAGTAGGTTTTCAACTTTAATCAAAAATGGCGGACAGGAAAGTATGGCCAATTTTGGAATAATTTGGTATCCCGATGTTCTCGGCATGACCCAAGAATATAGAAACTGACTGTTATTGCAATAGTCTAATATTTTCAAAAAGTTGATTAGCATATATCCGATATTTCATATATAACTTTTGACCACAATGGTGGCGCTGCCCACCAAACTTTTTGAGTAGTCTTCAGGACATGGAGCCAACATTTTTGTAATTATTTTCGTAACGATACGATAATGCGTTCAAAAAAATACAGCATTTTAAAAACATTAATTCAAAATGGCCGACACCTAAAATGGCTGACACTGTGAAACTTGGATATCATTCGAATCGGCATGACCCACCGAATCTAAAGAGTTCAGTTTTGTGATTTTTGGTCAAAAACCATGTTCAGAAGTTATAAGCAAAAATATGCATTTTCATATCTCCTGACCACTAGGTGGCGCTGCGTCGAAACAATGCAGGTAGTCTCAGGTCATGCTTGTTATAACACTCACCAAGTTTGGTCTCAATACGCCAACCGCGTTGCGGAGTTATAGCCTCAGAAGCATTTTTGCGTGCTTTTTGTAGAATTTGTTCGCGTGGTATTCGAGAACGGTTGGACAAATCAACTTGAATTCCATAACTTTTTGCCGGCATCATCTGAAGATGATCTGAGCCAATTTTCGTGAAAATCAGACTAACCGTCTAGGACGAGTTTGTAAAAGTAGGTTTTTCAAACAATTGGAAATAGCGAAAAAACTAAACCTTGCGATTTTTGAATTTTGGAGTTAATTTGACTTGGCATGAGCCAAGGATTCAGAGGAAAAAAGAATTTTCATTTTGTGGCTTACTGTTCAAAAGTTATTAGCATAAAAATATTGAACTTTTGGACAAGTGGTGGCGCTAGAGAGTTGGAGTTAGAGACTTCAAATTTGCTATAGTTAATGCTGGGGACTGTCCTCTATCAGTGTGCCAAATTATACAACTTTCCCGCAATCGGTTCTATGGGCTGCCATAGACTTGCGGCGGAAGAAGAAGAAGAAGAAGAAGAAGAAGAAGAAATATAGCTGCAAGCAGCAATTACGGGGCCAAGCACTCCAGCGGCAAATTGAGGAGCTAAGCATGGCATGGAGCATCACACCAAATGCAACAATGAGCAATTACAGCAATTAAGGATGATTGTAATTGAAATGGCGGAAAAACATACATAAAGTACAAGACTAGTATTATGATTTAAATGGCTTACTCACTTTTGACCAACAGGTGGCGCTGTAATCAAATCATTTTGGCGTGTTCTGTGTGAGGTGAGAATGGCACACACAAAGTTTGGTGTCAGTATGCCAAAGCATTGCAGAGATACAGCCTCAAGTGTCATTTTGGCATCATGCCTGAAATTCGTCGCTGTGGTATGCGAAAATTGTTTTGTCTATCGATACAAAATGCATAACATTTTGTCAGCACAGTCTGAAGATCATCTGATTCAATTTTGGTGAAAATCGGACCAACGGTTGATGAGGAGTTTGAAAAAGTAGGTTTTCAGCATAAACCAAAATGGCGGACAGGAAGTTCAGCGTACTCTGGCATATTTAGTATGTATGTTGTCGGCATAAGTCACGGAATATTTTGAGACCAGTTTCATTGCAATAGGCTAATGCAATAAAAAGTTATTAGCAGTTTTATAAATGTAATTATTAATGGTTAATAAATGGTTTATTACTCTGTTGCATGAAATAAATCCTGATGTGAAGAAAAAACTTAACCTTTGTTTTGAGAATCATTTGAATGAAGTCATCTATACATGATGCAGAATAGGACATTCAAAATTACACATAAATTTTTTTACTCTTAGGAGAAAATCCTTCAAAATGTTCATTTTGTCAGAATTCATTGTCCATTAAACATATCCTTCTAGATTGTATTACATCTGCCTGTGTGAGAAACCTTTTTTATTCCGTTGATAGTTTTGTAAAAAAATTTAATCAAGTGAATCCGAACATGGTTCTAAGATTTCTAGAATAAATAAATTTTAAACATCTTTTCTAGTCTTCCTTTGATTGATTGCACTTTATTCTCGCCATTAATATAGGCTTAAAAGCTGGTATGGCATTTAAAAGAAAAGAATAGAAAGAAAGAATTTAAAATTTTTACAGTCTGTTACAAAAGCATAATTGTTTTGGGGTTTGACTCAGCTTGAGCGAGTTTTGTACGTGAAGCTCTGCAAGAGCCATAATAAATTGATGGGTTGGGAGGGTTAGTTTTAGAATGTATTCCATTGCAGTTACAAATTACTTCTTTAAAAAAGTATTCAGTAATGTAATCCAAACAGCACATTATTAATGTAACCTGATTACTTTTGGATTCCTTTAAAGTCATATAAAAGTGAGGTAAGAAGTAATCAATTTAGTTTTATTTAACAATGAATTTAAAATAATTAATAGATAATAATAAAATAAAAAAAAAACAATCTTGTCTTTTTTCACCCAACTAGAGATTTCACAGCCCTGTATATTTATATAAACGGGCTATACAGACATCTAGTGGCTACAGTATGGTATTACAGATTGTTTTATTTTTATTTCTTTAATATGCACAAGGAAAAACATACTTAGTTTAAACAATATTTTAAAATTAAAAATAAAAATATATATTCCATATTAGTCTTATTTTAAAATACATGTTGATCAAGCTGTGATCTTTTTAATTTTATTGACTGACCCTGCATTAGAGTGGAAGTTCCCCTTTGGGAGTTTCCCTTTCTCTCTAGCTCTTTTTTCTGCTAGAAACTTACAAAGATCATAACTTCGTTTTTGGTCGAAAATGAGTTATTTAGATTTTTGGCATATTCAAGACCTTCTTTGTCATGTGGATGAGTATCTTGAATGAAATTCCGTTTTTTTTTTTTTTTGAGAAAAGAATGAGTTGTTCTTAACAGTAAGTTCCAAAAGACCATGAGAAAAACAAAGGCAGAACACTGTAACATCAGTTTACCGCTCTTTGGCTTGAGTTATGGTACTCTACTCTTGTTTAGCCGCGCGTTACTGTACTGGTGGCTGCTACCTACCAGATTGTACGGTTTTAATGTTCATTAAAATTATGGTGTAGCCTGTGTACTATGTGCAGCTGCCATCATTCCTTCTAACTTCTGATGTCCTCAAAGCTTTTTTCCTGCACAAACGCGGTCAGAACAGTTAGTATGGTCTGAACCCGCTCCATCGACAAACGTGCGATTTCGATCGAGAAGGATTATGCAGAGTTGACAGAAAAGTGTACACATGTCGTAGCAGTTGAATACAATAGCAGCCAGCTACAGCCCCGCAAGACTCACCTACGGTTAGACACCACTGGCTGGACACTAGTGGATAGACAGCCTACGTCATTTCCATTTTCTCCGTCATTTCCGTTTCGCCGCCAATTTCCGTTTTCACCGCTGGATGGACAGCAATTTTATTTCCTATTTCACCTCTGGATTGAGATATATTTATTTTATATTTTCATCTCTGGATAGACAGCATTATTTAGTTATCACCTCTGGGTGGACAGAATATTTATTTTATATTTTCACCTCTGGATGGACAGAATATTTATTTTATATTTTCACTTCTGGATAGACAGCATATTTAGTTTTCACCTCTGGATGGACAGTGTATTTATTTTATATTTTGACCTCTGGATTGACATTTTATTTATTTTATATTTTCACCTATGGAGAGACAGCATATTTATTTTTTGTTTTCACCAGTGGATAGACAGCATTCTTTGCAGTGCTTAATTAGGGCACACGTAGATCTTTTCCGTATTGTCATTTTACTTTTATGACTTACAATATATAATATAAAAGCTGTGTGCAAATTGAAATATGATCTTTATCATATCTCTTTTACATAAAACAATTCTCAATAATATACTTAATAACTGCATTCACAAGAACCACCTTGAAAAATATATATTGTTCAGATCATATCACTATTTTTTGTGACCTAAATTCAGGCTAGATAAATGGACTATAAACGTTTTTGTCAATACAACAGAATTGTACATGTTAATTGAACCACAGTATTTTGCCTTGCCCATTTGGATATTCAATTCTTCTTTTTTTTTTTGTTCTGTTTTTAAAATATACATAGATTCACATGATCAGACAATTTACTAAACAATCCAGATCAAATTAACACTTCATGGTTTTGCGATATTTATTGGAAATGACACAATCTAATTAGTAAAATTTGTCAAATCTGACCATCAGAATGAAGATGCCACAGTCAGGCCCGTAAGGTTGTGGGGGAAGTCCCTATTTCAAGAGAAAATAAAATATGAACAGTTCCAAATAAACTATTGCACACTGTGCACACCACACCTCATTCCTGCCCCCTAAAACTGGCAGTCTGGGCAATGCTCAGGAAATTCAGGGTCTGTATAAAACCCTCGCAGGTCTCCATGTCTTCCGTTTCTACAGTACCCCACCCAGTCTTTGAAAAAACATCTGCAATTTCTGCATTGTACAATTTTAAAAGGGACACACATGTCTCTTACAGCCTGGGGCAGTTTTTTGACATTCACCACACCTAAAGCAAGAACAGATGTACAATATGATTAGAATGAGCATGTTTATATTTAACTATATTAGAGTAGAAGTGTTGATTTAAGGCCAATACAGAAATGAAAAATTGATTAAAAACTTATTCTCCAGCCAAGCATAATGGGCCCGGTGTCTAAATTCTAGACTGCTCACCACATCCCTCAAGCGGTGTCTGTGTTTTAGAGGGTAAGGTAGGCGGCATCTCCGTCTGAGAGGATCACCTCTAGACAAACCTTCTCCAAAACACTTTTTGGCATCTGAAAAAAAAAAGATTTACAAACACAATGAAAGTGAGCCTGTGCCTTGCAACCAAGGTTGCAGTTGTACATGCAATAGCCTGTGGAAACAAAGACAAAAAAACATTAACTACAGATTCAAACAATATACATATGGTGTGTCATATTGAGAAAATGTACCCACCTTTGTATTTTTCCAGATGTCGCAAGATGAGCCTTTAAATGAATGATTACACGGTATCGGTCTGTGGGTTTAAAAATGTTTGAATTGCACAGTGGGCAGTGATACCGGCTGCAGCACTCTGTGCATTTCTGTATTGGTGGTAGCTCCGTCCCCTCTATGCACACTAATGTGATTTGCCTAAAAAAAGAAGAGGGTAGTAATTAATAGATTGTTTATGTAATAAGTATAGTGAGACATATGAAATACCGGTAGTACCTTATAATTCATAAGAGTTTACAAAAATCCAATTAATAACTTTCAAAAAAAAAAAAAAAAGGAATTGAACAATGTAGGTGAAAAGTTGTGTGTGGTAGATGGACTGTAAAAAATAGTGTGGTAACAAAAACAAAAAAAACTTATATAAATGTTAACATTCTCCTATACAAAATATGTAAAATGGTAAATGGACTGCATTTAGGCTATATAGCGCTTTCAACAGACCCATGGCCACCAAAGCGCTTTAAATATCATCATAAACATATTAAACATCAGGCATAGGCATAGGGAAAAGTACTACTTCAACAAAAAACAAAAAAACATAGCTAGCTAGCAAACTCTCGTGTGCATAGACAACCTAGCATTTTAGACTATTCTCTACCAAGACTGTTATATGAGATCTCGTTAACTGGGTACAATCTTCACACATCCAAGTGAAAAAAAAACGTATTTACAATATCATAACACTCAAAGAACGATTTAATTGGAAAATCTATTGTAGCAACCTAACGTTAGCTCTAGAATTGAGGCACACCAGAGTTCAGTAATACCTTTAAAAAACACGACACAGTACCCTGAAAACAAGACGATTTTTTTTAACTAGCTAGTTTGTACATTTGAATTCTGACATGACCTATAAATCATTGACAGTTTATTATTTTTTCTTACCGCTGACATCTGCATGGCGCGTCAAAATTGAAAAGTGAACGACGATACGGAAATGACGTCAATTTGAAAAGTGAATGACGATACGGAAATGACGTCTGCTGTCCATCCACTGGTGTCCAGCCAGTGGTGTCTAACCGGAGGTGAGTCTGCGGGGCTAAGCCCCGCCTCATCCAGTTCGGGTACCGGACCTGGTTGAAACACCCATGGATCTAGCTGGCAGAGTGCCAAAACTTCGCCGGCGCCTTCAGCCCTGCCCTAAACACGGTCGAGCCAACGCTAGACTAATATATCTATGTAGGTATTTTGCCATGTCAAATGTATTAATAATGCTATCAGAATGCAACCAAACACAGGATAGCAATAAGTAGATGGCTATAAATAATTGTAAGTCATACAAATTAAATGCCATGATTACTAGATTTTATACAGGTGTTATTCTAATGATTTTGTTAATGGTGATCAGCAACCAAATATTGATAATGTGGAAGTTACTGCCTTTTGCCCTAAGTAGGGTTAACTGCAGTCTGGAGCAATGGGTGTGCCAAAAGCTGGGGGCGTGACAAAAAGGTTTCTCATTGGTGAAACGAAAGGTAGGGGGCGTGCCAAAAGGTTTCTCATTGGTGAAAGGAAAGGTAGGGGGCGTGTCAAAAGGTAGTGCGAAAGATGGCAGTTAAAAAAAAAAAAAAAAAAAAAAAAAAAAAAAAAAAAAAAAAGGAAAAAAAAAAAAAAAAAAAAAAAAAAAAAAAAGCTGGGGAGCCATATATTCTTAACCGCAGATTAAAAGGAAGCCATAACTTCAACATAATCCTATAAAACCAAATTTAATTCTTCTAAGGTAAAAACGGCGTTAATGATATTAAGAATATTATTTTAAATTACTTTTGAAAGTACCTTCAAAACTTCTGCATGGCTCGGTTTACTGACGTCATCACCATCGCAAGTTTAGGTCTTGATTTATCAATAATCAAAAACAAATTACAATTATTTTTCGAGAATACAAACGTCTCTTAACACGGTTAGTTGCACTAGCTGTTCTTAAGTTCAAGTCAAAAGTTGTATTTGTTAACATTAGTTAATGCACTGTTAAGTGAACTAACAAGAACAAACGAACAGCTGTATTTTTATTAACTAACAAAGTTTAATAAATACTGTATCAAATGTATTGGTCATAGTTAATGTTAGTTAATACATCATTGTTAACAGATGAAACCTTATTGTAAAGTGTTTACCCTCGAAAAACTATGTTTTGCTTGATAGAGAAAAATATATAGTTGACAAAACCACTAAATTATAAAATTTAAAAATTAGTCAGAGCTTAGTAACCTTATGTTAAGTTACACAAGCAAACAGACACAGCTATATGCACTAAAACATTTATTTAGCTTTCAGTTTCAGTCACCAATTCAGTAAAAAAAAAGTTGATCAGTCAGGGACCTTAGAAATGTGTGTAATCAAATATAATAGATAGATAGATAGATAGATAGATAGATAGATAGATAGATAGATAGATAGATAAATAGATAAACCACTCATTCATTTATTCTGTAGTAGCAGTGCATAGAACAAAATTCAGCAAACTCTTTGTCTGAATAGAAAGTTGTGAAGACCCCCTTCTTTCCATGGCTACAATATCCAGAGGTGTTTTTGTAGATGCATCCACAGCCATCACACCTGCTGAGCTCAAACTCACTCTGTAGGTCTTCCTTATATCTGGACTGAAAGACTTCCAGTCAATGATAACTACACAAGAAAAAAACAAATGTTGAGAGATTCAAACCAAAAGTAACCAATAAGTATTTCTAAATATAAAATAAAAAAGACTGCAAGTGTTGTCACTAGCAGAAGCGCAAGTGTGTGAGAGTGCAAGTGCAAGTCTGCAGCCAGACCTTTCTCCGTTATATTATAAGACAACTGTACTGCTGACTCTTCACTGAGACAGTCATTTTTGTTACTAAAAGTACATATGATTCCTGTGCATGATTTCTAAAAGAATGGAATCACAAAAAAAGGTGACTGGCACTCATCTATACCATAGGTTATACAAATTTTTGGTTTAACATGTTGGAGTAACTTCAAAAGAGTAAATGTCCTTCGAGTGCACTTTGGGCAATGGTACAGTTGAGGCATGAGGATCTAATACAAAAGGCTAATTATTCAGTAAAGTTACTGGCAGTGCTTGTCTTCCTCTTCCACAATGTTGACAATGTGATTCTGAAGGAAAGTCGGTGTCTTTCTCAGGTATGTTGGATATACAATGTTGAAAGGAAAATACATACAGAAGGCTGTTATGAAGGCTTCATCAAGGCTGGTGCACTGACAAACGTCTATTCACTCTTCTGTCACCACACTGAACCCTCCTCCTATGATTGCAATTTTACAGTCAATATCCATCAGGTGTATGGTAGGAAAGGGTGTAGCAGGGTCTCCCTACATTAAAAAATAAAATACAAAATAATAATAATAAAAAACTAATAAATGCTTTTCAATTTCATCAAATTCTGTTCCATCCTCTTTGGCTCAGACAGTGTAGCTACATACAGTGCAGAACTGCAAAAACTATTAGAAGCTAATGTATAAGGGTCACAATATATGATGCATTTCATGTCCTTGTTTACACTGATAAATCTTACATTGTTTTCTAAAGGTATTGTTTTAAATTTTTAACAGATGGGCTAAAAGGGTACAGAAGAATAAAATATTACAAGAAAAGATTTGAAAGAAGATATTTTACAGTTGATGATTTTTTTTTACTATACTCACTCCAGCAGGAGTTCTTAAGTATGGGTATTTTTTTTTGTACATCCTCCACAGACATCCTTCCGTGCGCTGGCTTTCTAAGCGTCTCCAGGAGAATGTTCGTGCCGTGTGATCTTTGACAGTCCAGGTGTCTGGATGTGTTTTCCGATACTCACTTTGAAGCACATTCACATGGTTCTCAACAGACATTGAATCCCGCCCAATACAAATTTCCTTCATCAGAACAACAGAAACAGATCATGTTTAGACCTGACAGATATGAGAAACATGTAAATACTTACTGAACAAGGTGCTTTAGATAAAAAAAAAAAAAAAAAACAACATTGAACTTCATAAACATTAAGATGATGGTCAGACAGTGAAAAAGTGGAGTAGATACAAAAAAAGATTTAAATATCTGTAGTACAGTATCTTCCTTACATTGACTTGCACTACGTGAAAATGTAAAATTGATTAACAGTGCAAAAATAAATGATGCATATGACGTGACGTGACATTCATTCAGCCAAGTATGGTGACCCATACTGTGGTGACGCATATGGCAGTGTGCTTACATATGCTACAATAACCTGCAAGTGGTGCATGCTCTGCTTTAAATTTCCAGTTTAGGGATGTGTCAGGTGTGCTAAAAACACAAATTTGACTGATTGTAATTTTTCAGCAAATAAAGATTACAATATATTGTTACTACAATATCGTGTGTGATTATGTTGATAGAGATAAATCAATGAATTAAAAACAATGTAACTTACACAGTCATTTCCTTTTATATTTCTCTGGAAATGGTACTTCACAGGATGTATTCTGTACTGTATTGCAGAAAAAGGATGCCGATACAAACTTTCAACTCTGAGAGCTTCACCTTCGATGCAGATGCGGTCATCGTTTTGTCTCACTGTACATACAGTATGTCTGTAAACAACAATAAACTACTAAAGCTGCTAGATATAACGAAAAGGAAAAAATTAAGATCGTATTGTAACAAGCTATCTTAATATACATTTGTGGTATATAAAGTATAGATAAATGTATGATGAATAATTACCTCACGTCTTATCGCCGCCACCTTCTGTTGTCTAAAGGAAATTACGTAAATGTATATTTTTCCGCTGATTGGCCAACACAGTAAAACACCTTTCACCAATAAGAAAACTTTTAGGCACGCTCCTACCTTTCGGCACGCCCATTGCTCCAGGTTGCAGCTACACCTGTCTCTTTTGCCTTGGCATGACTTCTCACTTTTTGCTGACAATACAAAGGCAGAGTAGGCTACAGTGACTTTAAAATAGTGGTCAAAAGTCAAGTTTGAGCTCAAGATTTTTTTATATAATTTTCATTGCTAAAACATCTATTTGCCTGATTTGCAGTGTCCTACCTATAATTAATTTGGCAGGGCAACTTAAAATCTTTAAAGTCATGTTTCTCAGTTCCATACACTTGCGACTTAAGGTCTTGGAACTTTGTAAGGCATTATGGCTGTTTTACTTGTGTTCAATTAGGTCCTGTGATACTAAGGAGCTGTCTTCATGACATTTATGAGGATGATTCTATTAGATCCGTTTGTATAGCGACTGACATATTCGTGTGGGCTGCAATTTAATTAGCTAAAAATTTTATTTAAACTTATTTTTTTACGTAGAGAATTTAGACAGGCCCTTCTTAAACATGGTATACAAAGTAAAGAACAAAAAATGTGGATTATGCCTAAAGCATTTTAGTTGTCATTTGTGTTTTATAGGGTATATATGTTCAACTAGGTCCTGTACCTAGTGATATGTTAAGTAAGATTTCAGTACATCTGAGGATGACTCAACCGGGTACACTTGTAGCCACTGGGAATGACAATTTTGCCATTAAGACATATTTGTGTGGTTTTCAATTTAGTCAAAATATTTTATTTAAATGTATTTTTTTGTGGCTGTTTCTTAGAGAATATAGACATATTTGAGCATACAATACAAGCTTATTGCCAAACCTTAACCTAAACCTGTACATTTGTATGTTGTGTAAAACAGCAGGTATAATACAACCACATTTCAAAGGTGGGACATTTTGTAAAATGTGATAAAATGTCAGAATCTGTGGTTTGTTAATTCTTTTGAACCTTTATTTAAGTGAATGATGGATAAAGAAAAGATTTCCAATGTTTTCACTGACCAACTTAAGTGTTTTTTGTAAATATAAATAAATTCTGATTTTGATGGCTGCAACACACTCCAAAAAAGTTGGGATAGAGTCATGTTTACCACCTTGTCATATTATCTTTAATTTTAATTACACTTTGTAACCATTTGGGAATTGAGGATAAGAATTGTTGCAGTTTTGCAATGGAATTAATGGTCATTTTGCCTGCAAGAAGTGCTGAACAGTCTGTGGTTGTCCTGGTGTGATTCTGCTTTTCATGTGTGGTCATACATTTTCAATGAAAGACAGATCTGTACTGCAGGCACGTCAGTGAAGAACGTTCCTTATAGAATAGAGTGTCTAATAAATTCTTCTGTTGAAGCACGTACAGAATGAGGCCAGTCGTTTTCTTGCTTCTCAGGAAAAGATGTCCTCTTGATGGCAGTTTATGTCTCTGTCTAATCCCAATATATACTTCCCCATCAATGATTCTTCCATACAAATGCAGTTGACTCATGCCATTAACATTGATGCACTCCCAAACCGTAACAGATGTTTGCTTTTGCACCTGTTGCTGATTAAATGTCTGGATGGGACTTTTGTCATTGAGACTGAGAACTTAATGTCCATTTTTCTAAAAAGCAAACTGAAAAGTGGATTGTCCTGAGCACATCACACATTTCCACTATCTTGGATCATCTGAGATGAGTTTGGGCCTGAGAAGCTTGGGTCATGTCTGTATAGAATTGATAAATAGATTTCTGCTGGATTAACAGAGATTCAAGTTGCATTTCTAGGTGCAGAAGCAGACTGTGTTAAGTCACAACAGTTTTTAAAAGAGTTCCAGAGGCCATGTAGTAATATTTAACACAATAGCATGATGATTTTTCATTCAATGCCATCTGAGGGGTCAAAGGTCATGTACATTCAGTGGAGGGTGGTGAGACAATATCATGCTTTGCTTGAAAAGAGTTATCATGAAGTATTACTAATTCATCAGCTTATTTTGGATGGTTTTAAAACACTTTAACTTGGATATTCTATAAGCTTTTAACTGTTATTTTGGCTCTGTTTCTACGTTTTTGGAATGTGTTGCAGTCATTAAAATCAAAATTTGTATGTATTTACAAAATACTATCAATTTGGTCTGTGGAAAGATTGGAAATGTTTTCTGTGTACTTCTGTCAGTTAATCAAAGGTTAAAAAGAATTAACAAATCCCAGAATCTTGATCTACTGGATTTTATAAAATGTGGCAATATATCTGGAAATGGGGTTGTGCATAAAGTAATGAAGCAAAAACATGTTTAGAAAAGTAGATTATGTCTAAATAATTTCAATTGTAATCTGTGGTGGTTTTATTGGCTACATGTGTTCAGCTAGGTCCTGTAGTGATTACGTCTATGACGATGATTTAATTAGGTGCGCTTGTAGGCTCATGGCACTGTTGCTATTATGCGATATTTGTGTGGTTATCAATTTAATTTGGCAAAATATTTTATTTAAACTTATTTTTTGTTTAGAGAATTTAGACACATTTTGAGCATATAATACAAGCTGACCCTTAAACCTTAACTTGCACATTCGTATTTCATGTAAAACAGCAGTTATAAAAGACAGTTACGATAAGAGGTAACATAACATAGTATAAATATTAAGTGTTCTGATGTCAAACGATTGATTTCTTTCAGCCTAACAAAGGTTTTTCTGTCCGTCTCTCTTGGGTTATGGGCTACTGTGTGATTCATAGGTGATTTTACTCTTTGCTGGTTTTTTTTTTCTTCTTCTTTTTTTTCCTTTCTTCCCTTGCAGCATAGTAGGCTATAGCAGCAGATTTGAAGGAACATTATTTAAATTTTAAGTTAATGTTACGAATGGCACTGAGTGATTAAAATGGTTGTGGGCACACTGAAAAATGCTTAATTCTTCATTTTTAGAAAACCATTAAAGGAAAGCGCTTAATGTGGTTCAATGACTTAAGACCATAGTTTTTAAAAGACCCGAGTCAGCAGAAAAAAAAAAAAGACAACATTATTAATAAATCGTCGTATAGTACGTGCAGACACACAGATGAGCATAATATGATCGCACGAGCTTAACGATGTGTTAAGTATTTTCCTTAGAAAGGTTTTCTATATGGAAGCATTTAAAATTGCTTTAATGTGTTGTATTTGTAGGCTAATCAGGACTTACTTGCCTGTGTGTACATTGTGTGCTTTATGCGTTTACCGATTATGGTGGTGTTTTACAAAACAGTGTCTTAAGGCATTGGGGCATTTTAAGAGCATTTTAATATCTTATTTGTATTTTATTTATTTATTTATTTATTTTTTACGTCACGTGTTGAAGAATGCACCTGTTGGCCGCGCTCGCTTTTGATGCGAAGCATAGGCCAATCCTTAGTCTGAGCTTAATTTGCATATCAGAGGTATAAATAGGCGGGGGTGGTCGAATATGTTGTCATTTGTGCAAGACAGCCATCTTGGAGTGCCAGAAGACGACATCTGGAAAAGCAGCGGAATGGCCAGTCCAGCAAAAGTGCAAAAAGACGGCGATGACGCGGTGGAAGGGTTCATCCATGACGTGTCACCGAGAAAGCAATCTAGAAACAGCTCTTCGTTTTTCACAGCCGTTCTACAAAGCGCTCGACATGAATACCATAGAGTGGTCGTTTTTGCGATGGACAAGCAATCCGTTTTCAGTCAGGCTGAAAAGAACGGCAACGCAGTTAAACTGCTGAACGTCAGGCGCAGCTTAAGTAAGTAGCTTAACTGATTTTAGAGCTCGGCCTTACAGATGGAGTGTGTTGTGCTGTATCGTTGGTGGGCTCAGTTTTAATTGTGGACTTCGCCTGTTTCTTGTAGGCTTCTCTGATCCGGACGGATACGACGTTTTATGCTCCCGTGCGACCAAAGTGGAGGTTACCAGGCTGCCGTTTCTGCGTCACTCGCCGCCAGGCTGCAAAAGGATGAGTGTAGCGGAGGTGAAGGCTCTTGGCCCAAAGCAGAAGGTGTGCATTTCAGTGTGGGCGTTTCAGAGCTCAAGCTAGGCTCTGGAAAAGAAAAGTAATGTTTTCTTTGTCGTTGATTTATGCAGGTAGGAGAGGTCCGTGGGAAGGTTCGAGTACACAGTTCCTTAAGCAGAATGGTGACGGTCCGAGGCTCGGACGTTGAGCTCAAAGAAGTAGTAATCTGCGATGGGACGGGCGAGATCAGCGTGACGTTGTGGGACAGCTACGTTAACCAGGCTGAGGGCGGCAAGTCGTATGCATTTAAGAACTTGTGTACGAGAGAAAGAGATGGGAGCATCCGTCTGTGTACCGGCCCGGGAAGCACCATCGAGCAGATCGCAGATTTGGGAAGTTCCACACGGGGAAGGTGGCGAGGAGGAGGACGGATCAAAGGCGCTTTTCAGCGCCACTTTAAAGGGCATCGACGTCGTGATTCAGCGAAAGTGTTCCAGCTGTCAGTTTAACCAGACAGAGTTCGTAGAGAAGTCCCTGACACACAGGTGTGAGAGATGCAACCAGTAGCAGGCGTCACTAGCTTTCTCGACCTGTTTTGGAGGAAAAGCCATCTTCTCGACTGCCGACGGCGACGAGAGAGTGCTGCTGACCAGCTCCGCGCTGACGACCTACCTGCGCGCCGCCGGACTCAGCAGTGCGTTTAACGATGCGGAGGCCATCGAAGATCACTTTCTTCAGTCGGCAGTTTTTCGACGTAAAAGTGAACGTGGATGGCTTTCTTCTATCTATCGAAGCTGCGGATGCGAGACGTGCTTCCGGCGCGGATGACCAGCGGGCCGGCGATACAGACGAAGGTGCGTCGCAGATGGCAGAGCATGCTGAAGGGCAGGTCGCAGAGGAAGGCGGTGCGGCGACTCCTGGCTCGGTGGCCTAAACAAGTTTCGCAGCTTCGTGAAGAAGAGCATGGTTTGACGAATAGGCTATGTTTCCGTAATAACCTATTGTGTTTTACGTTTCCTTTAAATGTTCAGTAGTTCACCAAGTTTTCTGCTCGTTTATAGGCTGTAATAAATGTTAAATAAATATATTTCGTTTATCTAAATATTTGTTGTACTGTGTGCTTCTTTTACTCAAGTAGGCTACAGGTGTGAAGATTGATTTGTTTAAAATGTACAGGGCTATGCCATTGTAAAGACAAAAGCTTAAATAGAAAAGTAGATTAAGTTTAAATTAGTTTAATACAGCGTCTGAAATTGCGCTTATGTGCTGAAATGGATTGTGTTTGTTATAAGAAATATGGACAACATACATTTGGGCCGCGCGCTCTCATCACCCAAGTTTTCTGTGTCTAAAAGGTTTGACAAACGCTTTACATTCAAAAATTGTTCAATAAATATTGCATTTCTTACCTTACTAGACATGTTAGGAATTTGTTTGTAATAAATGTATTCTTAAACATGGTATTCAAGGTAAAGAAAAATGCATAGAAAAGTAGATTATGTCTAAATAATTGTAATTATGATATTTGGTTGTTTATAGGCAGTTTAACTTGGATATTCTAAAAGCTTTTAACTTTTATTTTGGCTCTGTTTCTACTTTTGTGGAGTGTGTTGCAGGCATTAAAATGAAAATTTGTTTGTATTTACAAAATACTATCAATTTGGAATGTGGAAAGATTGGAAATATTTTCTGTGTACGTTTGTCAGTTAATCAAAGGTTAAAGAGAATTAACAAATCCCAGAATCTTGATCTACTGGATTTTATAAAATGTGGCAACATTTCTGGAAATGGGGTTGTGCATAAAGTAATGAAGCAAAAACATGTTTAGAAAAGTAGATTATGTCTTAATAATTTCAATTGTAATCTGTGGTGGTTTTATTGGCTACATGTGTTCAGCTAGGTCCTGTAGTGATTACGTCTATGACGATGATTTAATTAGGTGCGCTTGTAGGCTCATGGCACTGTTGCTATTATGCGATATTTGTGTGGTTATCAATTTAATTTGTCCAAAATATTTTATTTAAACTTATTTTTTGTTTAGAGAATTTAGACACATTTTGAGCATATAATACAAGCTGACCCTTAAACCTTAACTTGCACATTCGTATTTCATGTAAAACAGCAGTTATAAAAGACAGTTACGATAAGAGGTAACATAACATAGTATAAATATTAAGTGTTCTGATGTCAAACGATTGATTTCTTTCAGCCTAACAAAGGTTTTTCTGTCCGTCTCTCTTGGGTTATGGGCTACTGTGTGATTCATAGGTGATTTTACTCTTTGCTGGTTTTTTTTTCTTCTTCTTTTTTTTCCTTTCTTCCCTTGCAGCATAGTAGGCTATAGCAGCAGATTTGAAGGAACATTATTTAAATTTTAAGTTAATGTTACGAATGGCACTGAGTGATTAAAATGGTTGTGGGCACACTGAAAAATGCTTAATTCTTCATTTTTTAGAAAACCATTAAAGGAAAGCGCTTAATGTGGTTCAATGACTTAAGACCATAGTTTTAAAAGACCCGAGTCAGCAGAAAAAAAAAAAAAACACAACATTATTAATAAATCGTCGTATAGTACGTGCAGACACACAGATGAGCATAATATGATCGCACGAGCTTAACGATGTGTTAAGTATTTTCCTTAGAAAGGTTTTCTATATGGAAGCATTTAAAATTGCTTTAATGTGTTGTATTTGTAGGCTAATCAGGACTTACTTGCCTGTGTGTACATTGTGTGCTTTATGCGTTTACCGATTATGGTGGTGTTTTACAAAACAGTGTCTTAAGGCATTGGGGCATTTTAAGAGCATTTTAATATCTTATTTGTATTTTATTTATTTATTTATTTATTTTTTACGTCATGTGTTGAAGAATGCACCTGGTTGGCCGCGCTCGCTTTTGATGCGAAGCATAGGCCAATCCTTAGTCTGAGCTTAATTTGCATATCAGAGGTATAAATAGGCCCGGGTGGTCGAATATGTTGTCATTTGTGCAAGACAGCCATCTTGGAGTGCCAGAAGACGACATCTGGAAAAGCAGCGGAATGGCCAGTCCAGCAAAAGTGCAAAAAGACGGCGATGACGCGGTGGAAGGGTTCATCCATGACGTGTCACCGAGAAAGCAATCTAGAAACAGCTCTTCGTTTTTTCACAGCCGTTCTACAAAGCGCTCGACATGAATACCATAGAGTGGTCGTTTTTTGCGATGGACAAGCAATCCGTTTTCAGTCAGGCTGAAAAGAACGGCAACGCAGTTAAACTGCTGAACGTCAGGCGCAGCTTAAGTAAGTAGCTTAACTGATTTTAGAGCTCGGCCTTACAGATGGAGTGTGTTGTGCTGTATCGTTGGTGGGCTCAGTTTTAATTGTGGACTTCGCCTGTTTCTTGTAGGCTTCTCTGATCCGGACTGATACGACGTTTTATGCTCCCGTGGGACGAAAGTGGAGGTTACCAGGCTGCCGTTTTTCTGCGTCACTCGCCGCCAGGCTGCAAAAGGATGAGTGTAGCGGAGGTGAAGGCTCTTGGCCCAAAGCAGAAGGTGTGCATTTCAGAGTGGGCGTTTCAGAGCTCAAGCTAGGCTCTGGAAAAGAAAAGTAATGTTTTTCTTTGTCGTTGATTTATGCAGGTAGGAGAGGTCCGTGGGAAGGTTCGAGTACACAGTTCCTTAAGCAGAATGGTGACGGTCCGAGGCTCGGACGTTGAGCTCAAAGAAGTAGTAATCTGCGATGGGACGGGCGAGATCAGCGTGACGTTGTGGGACAGCTACGTTAACCAGGCTGAGGGCGGCAAGTCGTATGCATTTAAGAACTTGTGTACGAGAGAAAGAGATGGGAGCATCCGTCTGTGTACCGGCCCGGGAAGCACCATCGAGCAGATCGCAGATTTGGAAGTTCCACACGGGGAAGGCGGCGAGGAGGAGGACGGATCAAAGGCGCTTTTCAGCGCCACTTTAAAGGGCATCGACGTCGTGATTCAGCGAAAGTGTTCCAGCTGTCAGTTTAACCAGACAGAGTTCGTAGAGAAGTCCCTGACACACAGGTGTGAGAGATGCAACCAGTAGCAGGCGTCACTAGCTTTCTCGACCTGTTTTGGAGGAAAAAGCCATCTTCTCGACTGCCGACGGCGACGAGAGAGTGCTGCTGACCAGCTCCGCGCTGACGACCTACCTGCGCGCCGCCGGACTCAGCAGTGCGTTTAACGATGCGGAGGCCATCGAAGATCACTTTCTTCAGTCGGCAGTTTTCGACGTAAAAGTGAACGTGGATGGCTTTCTTCTATCTATCGAAGCTGCGGATGCGAGACGTGCTTCCGGCGCGGATGACCAGCGGGCCGGCGATACAGACGAAGGTGCGTCGCAGATGGCAGAGCATGCTGAAGGGCAGGTCGCAGAGGAAGGCGGCGCGGCGACTCCTGGCTCGGTGGCCTAAACAAGTTTCGCAGCTTCGTGAAGAAGAGCATGGTTTGACGAATAGGCTATGTTTCCGTAATAACCTATTGTGTTTTTACGTTTCCTTTAAATGTTCAGTAGTTCACCAAGTTTTCTGCTCGTTTATAGGCTGTAATAAATGTTAAATAAATATATTTCGTTTATCTAAATATTTGTTGTACTGTGTGCTTCTTTTACTCAAGTAGGCTACAGGTGTGAAGATTGATTTGTTTAAAATGTACAGGGCTATGCCATTGTAAAGACAAAAGCTTAAATAGAAAAGTAGATTAAGTTTAAATTAGTTTAATACAGCGTCTGAAATTGCGCTTATGTGCTGAAATGGATTGTGTTTGTTATAAGAAATATGGACAACATACATTTGGGCCGCACGCTCTCATCACCCAAGTTTTCTGTGTCTAAAAGGTTTGACAAACGCTTTACATTCAAAAATTGTTCAATAAATATTACATTTCTTACCTTACTAGACATGTTAGGAATTTGTTTGTAATAAATGTATTCTTAAACATGGTATTCAAGGTAAAGAAAAATGCATAGAAAAGTAGATTATGTCTAAATAATTGTAATTATGATATTTGGTTGTTTATAGGCAGTTTAACTTGGATATTCTAAAAGCTTTTAACTTTTATTTTGGCTCTGTTTCTACTTTTGTGGAGTGTGTTGCAGGCATTTAAAATGAAAATTTTGTTTGTATTTACAAAATACTATCAATTTGGAATGTGGAAAGATTGGAAATATTTTCTGTGTACGTTTGTCAGTTAATCAAAGGTTAAAGAGAATTAACAAATCCCAGAATCTTGATCTACTGGATTTTATAAAATGTGGCAACATTTCTGGAAATGGAGTTGTGCATAAAGTAATGAAGCAAAAACATGTTTAGAAAAGTAGATTATGTCTTAATAATTTCAATTGTAATCTGTGGTGGTTTTTATTGGCTACATGTGTTCAGCTAGGTCCTGTAGTGATTACGTCTATGACGATGATTTAATTAGGTGCGCTTGTAGGCTCATGGCACTGTTGCTATTATGCGATATTTGTGTGGTTATCAATTTAATTTGGCGAAATATTTTATTTAAACTTATTTTTTGTTTAGAGAATTTAGACACATTTGAGCATATAATACAAGCTGACCCTCAAACCTTAACTTGCCCATTCGTATTTCATGTAAAACAGCAGTTATAAAAGACAGTTACGATAAGAGGTAATCTCTATTAACATAGTATAAATATTAAGTGTTCTGATGTCAAACGATTGATTTCTTTCATCCTAACAAAGGTTTTTCTGTCCGTCTCTCTTGGGTTATGGGCTACTTTGTGATTGGTAGGTGATTTTACTCTTTGCTGGGGTTTTTTTTTTTTTTCTTTTCCTTTCTTCCCTTGCAGCATAGTAGGCTATAGCAACAGATTTGAAGGAACATTATTTAAATTTTAAGTTAGTGTTACGAATTATTTAACTAGACATGTTAGGAATTAATTTGTATTTAATGTATTCTTAAACATGGAATTCAAGATAAAGGAGAAAAAATGTATAGAAAAGTAGATTGTCTAAATAATTTTATTTATGATATTTGGTTGTTTATAGGCTATTGTGTGAGTTATAGCCGATGTTTAGCCATTTTTATTCTTTCCATTCTCCCCTTGCAGCATAGCAGCATTTGAAGGCAAATAATTAAAATGGAATTTTAAGGAATTGTTATAAATGGTACTGAATGATTGAAATGGTTTTGGGGACATTGTAAAATTCTTAAAGTGACGTAATGTATTAACACAGTGTTTTTAACAGACCAAACTAGGTAAGCTAAAATCATTATCAATAATAATAATGACATGTCTGAAGTGTCAGACCAACTGCAACAATGAGCAATTAAATACATTTAAAGATGTTTTAGGCGAAATGGCTGAAAAATCATATAAACAGTAATTAAAAATATGATTTAATGGATTATCACTTTCGACCAATAGGTGGCGCAGTCACAAAATTGATGTGATGTGGTCAAAGTGAAGTGACAATGACATACAAAATTGTCTATTGTCTATATGTCTATATGTCAAGGCATTGCAGAGATAAAGGCTGAATAGTCCTTTTGGCATCATGTCTCAACTTGCTGCTGCGGTATAACTGTAAACCTATGAGAATCTATCAATATTTTTTCCAAATGTGCAATTTTTTTTAGATAAACGCCCTGAGAGACATTGTTTGTTTGGTCAAGTGCTTTCATGACAATCACACAGGAGTTTGTTGTTATTTATTTATTTATTTTTTTTTTAATGGGAGCGGCTGAGGCTTATAATTTGTAACGTATCGACTATACAGTATAACTGTCACTATCAGTTTCTCAGAAAAACATAGTGATCAAATACTGAAACTTTAGACTTATATTTTTTAATGATGTAGAGTTTGTCAAGGTAATTACTGATAGTAACTTTGAACTATTCAAAGACAGAACGATTCAGTGCGTCAGTGTCCTCATGCTAGCTAACATTAAATGCAGCATTTTTGAGGAATGTTAGAATAAATATTCGCTGCAGTGCATTAGATACATTCAGTAGATGTATGTGTAGTTTGCATGAGAGTGAAGTGAGCGGAGATATTTGTGCTTGTGTATTATATAACATGGATGAACTTTTGTTTTAAAATAATAAACTCTGAATATCATATAAATAATGTCATATCTGACTTTAATGAATAATAAAGGGGAGAAAAAAGTAGTCTGACAACTGCCTCATGCATGCTGCCCTATAGGCTATGCAGCATCTCGAGTTGCTGATGATAATGGAGTTGATTACTTGCAATTGATCATTGTACAAAAAACAGAATTACACAACCTTTTGTGTCAGAGAATTATGTTGTAGCCTATTGCTAAATATAACAGTGGAATTGTATGTAGGCTATTACGTTTGAGTTTGGGGTCAATGTGACAAAGTTTCATAGAGATACAGTCTCAGATTCAGTTTCAGTAATTCAATTTATTGATGTGGTACTGTTATTGACTATGTGCAGCACTACTACATGTGCCTTGGTCAGAGTGGAAAAAATGTGAGTTTAATGCATGTACAGTAGGGGTGGAATGGTACACAGAAGTTACAGTTCAGTTCATTGGTTCAGACATCATGGTACGGTATGAGTTCAGTACAAAGGAGGGAAAAGCAAAACAAAAAGGTAGAAGGCATTTTTTTTTTATTGTGCATGTCTCAGTCTGTACCACCAAAGGAAAATAATTGTCTTAAGCCTTGTATTTTTTAAATAAGCTTTATTAATAAAGTTTAGGCATTTTATTTCTAGTGCACTGACAATAGTTTTATATAATTAGTTCATTAATTAAATTAATAAGAAGACAAAAAGACCTTGACATATGTTTGGTAATTGTACCTGAATTAATTTAAAATTAATTTGCTATATTTCAAATTCATATATTCGTTTTCCTTTAAATTTTAATTAGCACTAACATTATTCTCATCTCAATTATAAATAATTTATTTCTGTATAAAATAATATTACCATTAAAACAGATTTTATTTTATTTTTTAATCAATGTAGAATGTGTTACTTAAAAATAAACAGGTTAGTCCTCTGTTTGAGGACAGGAAAACAAAACCAATGCAATATGATGAATGTCCAAAACATGGCACCGACAGACTGTTTTTAAATGGGGTTGAATAAATATTTTTTCCTTTTAAACAGAGTGTGTGTGTGTATGTGTGTGTTTGTGTGTGTGTGTCTTATGTGGGAATTAACTTATTTTCACTCTAAAAGGACAAGTTCAGCTTTGTTTTTTTTTTGCATGTAAATTTATAGCAGTAAAATATACAATAAACATTGATTTGCTGTTGCAATAATAGTATAATAGTAAGTGTCCTGGTGAATAAATTGTGAGCTATGTTAATCTAATAAAATAAAAGTTGTGTTAAGTATGTGCAAGGAGGTATGTGTTTATTCATTCCCAACCACTGGGGGAGCTGCGATTGTCAGAGAGAACATTTCCGATTGGTAAAAGCCATTTTGTTCCCATCTCTCTAATGGTAAGAATGTGCTTCTTGTTTCGTCTATATAATCTTATTAATCTGTATTTTATGACTGCTCATTCATAATATATCTAATATAGTTTGAAGTATTTGTATATTAATTGACATGTGTATATGTTTATTTTTGACAAATAAGCGTTAGGTGGTGTTTTAATTTAATGAGGCCTGATCACCGTGTCGTTGTAAAGCTAACCTTAATAAAATAGCATGGAAAAGTATTCTAAAATAATTCAATATGACGTGTGCTGTATAGATTAGGTGTTTTGAAGGTATATGATAAGGTTTGGTGTGAAACATATCTATTATTTACAGAAAATGTTATTCTCGAATCCTGTTCTCGTTGAAGAGAGGATCAGTTCAGTATGTGTAGGAAATATACGTATTTGTACAATTTTGAGATATCATGATTCATTAAAAACAACACGAAATGCAACAGACTAAACTTCATATTCTTCTGTGAGGTAAATACTGCGGTTGTACTGCGAATGGTCTTTGATCACGTTTAGCTTTTTATGTAAATAATATCATCAATCGGAATGAATTCAGATTGCACAAGTTTTGATCTTAGAATAGATGATTAAAATGTTTTCACGATCTACTTTTGCAGAAATGTAGTATCGTACTACAGTAGCTACACATCAGTTCAGTTCTGGCGCCTACGTCTCAACATACTTTACAACGCGACGTGCATTGACATCACATGTTAACGCAGAGGTAGAGTTAAATTCATGGGACACTAATTCACTAAAGTTCATTATTTGCATTTGCATGGTTAAATATTTCATTCACGTACTGATGCGCAGTTCTAACATGCGCGTTTCTGAGCGCATTAAACCCGACGCGTAGGCACTAAAAGCCTGTTAAACAGCGATTTGGTTACTGGAGTAAGTTCCCAGCAAACATGCCCCTTTGGGGCCCGCGTGGGCCCACTGTGGGCAAAAATTCTTGCCCATACGGCCAGCCCACTGTGGGCCCCAATACCGGCGTGAAATGCGGGGCACGTGTGGGCCCCACACTTTGGGGCCCGTGTGGGGCCCAAGTGGGACAGCCCAAAAGTGTGGGTTGAGTGTGGGCTGGCCCACACAAAGCTGATGGGCCTTGATCCAATGGGGCCAATTGTGTGCCCATAACATGCCCACAGGTATGTGCACACTGTGGGCTGGCTGTGGGCACAGTGGGGAGAGTGTGGGTACACTGTGGGCTGGGTGTGGGGACAGTGGGTAGAGTGTGGGTACACTGTGGGCTGGGTGTGGGCACAGTGGGGAGAGTGTGGGTACACTGTGGGCTGGCTGTGGGTACAGTGGGGAGAGTGTGGGTACACTGTGGGCTGGCTGTGGGCACAGTGGGGAGAGTGTGGGTACACTGTGGGCTGGCTGTGGGTACAGTGGGGAGAGTGTGGGTACACTGTGGGCTGGCTGTGGGTACAGTGGGGAGAGTGTGGGTACACTGTGGGCTGGCTGTGGGCACAGTGGGGAGAGTGTGGGTACACTGTGGGCTGGCTGTGGGCACAGTGGGGAGAGTGTGGGTACACTGTGGGCTGGCTGTGGGTACAGTGGGGAGAGTGTGGGTACACTGTGGGCTGGCTGTGGGCACAGTGGGGAGAGTGTGGGTACACTGTGGGCTGGCTGTGGGTACAGTGGGGAGAGTGTGGGTACACTGTGGGCTGGCTGTGGGCACAGTGGGGAGAGTGTGGGTACACTGTGGGCTGGGTGAGGGCACAGTGGAGAAAGAGTGGGAATACTGTGGGACAAAATTATGCCCTCTATTTGTCTTTAACAAATAAAAATTTAGTTAGGTCCAACACAGTAATGTAAACCTATTGGCCCCATTTGCCCTTTGAATGTATAACTTTCCCAAAAACCTGTATAGGGCCATGACTTTGTTGTACTTTGTACATGCAGAATACCACAAAATTACTATTAATCCATATGCAGAACAATTGCATTTGTTAAAAGGAGCAGTGATAAACTGAAGGCCATTTTATTCAAATAATTTATTTAGAGCAATTAATAATATTAATAATAATACAGAAATTTATTTTGGAACAGCAATAAAAATCAATTAAAAACAAAAAACACCAAGAACCACAGAACACATAAAACAAATAGCAAATTAAAAATAATTCCCCTCAGGGGCACCCATGCGTTTTCCCAGTGCATTTCTGGCCCGTCCTTGCCGTCCCCCATCCCTGTCCCTGGCATTTCGGAGCCAAGTTTTGATGCAGCCTTCTGCCTCACTTGCTGTGGCTCGGCTGCATTTTGTCACAGCATCTAAGTAAGAAAGAAAACAACTGGCTTAAAAACAAATGTTAAAAACTAAATAAAGGTTCTTCAAGGTCTTTTTAGACATTTCAGCCTGAGAAAGTTTCCCAGTGTTCTGAAATCTTTTTGAGGCACTAAGAAATTAAACTTGCATTTTGATTGGGGGAACCTCAGATTAGTTTGAGTTTAAGGATTGTTCCAGGTGCACAGGCCGATTTATGTCATATTGTGACATAGGCAAAATAATTTTCGTGTTAAAAATGTTTATGCTTCATTTACATAGCCTTCCTTATATGGTATCAGCCCATATATTGGTTCATTTGAAAGCTTGGAGTGTCTTCTGTACAAAGATTTTTTGGGTTTTAGTTTTCATAAAGCAGTGAAATTAATTTTAGAAATGTATTCGTCTCACACACGAATTTGCCTAACAATTGCGAATAATTTTTCTGAAGAATGTGTATTTTATATATTTTTCACAAAACAGTCAAGTCATATATCACAAGAAATCTCTCATTCTCAGGAATTTCATTTCATATTTCATTGTGTGACAATCACAGATCGAATGATCTTCAATAGAATCGTGATGTAAAATTTCTCACCTCTGAGCAAATTTTCATTCATACTCGTAGCACTGCTTCAGTCAGCCACCAATATCTATATACTCTATATTATCTTTTAGATTTGGATCTCTTCTTTCAAACAAGACTATTTTCACATTTCTGCGTGACATATATAGCATTTTGTCCAGATGCGCATCAGAAAGAAATAGACGCACTTTTCTGTCAAAGATGAGCTCTCCATATCAAATGCGCTCTCAGCCAGAAGTTGTTATGTTATACAGATCTGTGCTCGGTTGTGGACTGCTGTTGGTCAGATTACATGCCACTCTAACTCAGCGGGCCATCGAGAGCTGTGGAATTTGACACCTGTGCATCAACAGCGGGAACAGACAGGATCCGGGATAGCTCTGCAAGCAGCTGTTGTTTGGGAGTTGTAGTTTTGGGCTATTTTGAATGCGAGGATCGCTCGAGGAAAGGCTATCGCATTTGCGGCTCGGAGAATATCAATCTATAATAATCATATTACAAGTTATGGATGATGAAGAACGTTCAGTGGCGCCGTGGAGACGAATGAACGCGCGTCTGGTGAGGCTTAACGAGCGTGTTTGCTACGTTTTTTATCTTTGAATCTTTATTTTGAAACGTGGAAGTACATCTCATAATCTGATAAACTGTTTATTGACAGAAAAGTGCAGTAAATGCTGCATTTCAGTAAATATACAGTAATTATGCATGGATTATTACAGTGCTGTGTGGATGAACATATATTTGTTTGTTGATGCTCTGAAGGCCATATAGCAGCGGCTAGCGGATTAGCATGCAGCTCTTGTTTTGTTAGGGTGTTGTGTAGGAAGGGAGAGGCTGCTGGATACAGGGATGCCCAGGTGAGATGCACTGAATCAGTATACCAATACAGAATACACATAAATGAAATTATATAAAACTGGAGGATGTGGATTCTATTTTAGATTGTGATAGACCAGATATTTTTTATAATGAATGCAGTCTTCTGTATCCTGAAAGAATACAACTGATTGTAGAAAACAGAAAATGTGAAATTTGGTCCAATTCGTTTATGCCATTTTGTATATTACTACTTAGAAAAACATAAAATGAAACATAATTCAATCAATAATTAATAAAAAAGGGCTTATGGCACTTAGTAAAATAGGATTCTGGGGGTAATGTGTTTTATAAATACCGTTTTTGCAAAGGAAACTCATAATAACACATTTAGATGCAAAAATATAAAATTTTACTTGCTTCACTTATAATGCATTAACTCATGTTTAGAAGCTGTTATTTGAAAGATTCTTTTTTTCTGGTACATTTTGGCATCTAGTGGCATCAAACAAAGTAAATTGCAAAGAGCTGGACCTAATAGAACCTGAATTACAGACTTTCAAAAAAAATAAGTTTAGGTTTTCAAAAAATCAAAAAGTGCCTATGTTTTTGTGTGTGTGTGTATTTATTGTAATATTTGAAATATATAATGTTATTTATAAAGAATTACACTCATTTTGTAGTTCAAAGGGTTTTCTTTACAATGAAACCATTTTTTAATTTTTTGTATGTGTGTAGGGTAAACATTTGAATCTGAGTATGTCAAATATAGGCGAAAATACCAAAAAACGCCCCTGAGCTTATTAAACTTTGTTCATTTACATAATGCCAATATATTTTTCCAGTCGCTCTTAAGGTTCAATTCTCGCTATTAACAAACCATTGACTACAACTTTTGTATCAATAAACTCCTAATTTGCTGATTATTTATAGTCTATTATGTAGTTGTTAAGTTTAGGTATTGGGTAGGATTAGGGGTTGAGAATATGGTCATGCAGAATATGTGCTTCATAAGTGCTAATAAACAGCCCGTATGTTCATAATATGCATGCAGGTTAATAGTGAAAATTGGTCCTCCTATTTCCTTTTCTTTTTTTTCCTTATAATGGCATAGTATACCTATGATTGCTTTACAGATCAGCAGATTTCCAAAGGCCAACTTTTGGCCAGAGCCCTTCCAGGTTAGTTGCATAGCCAGTGGGGTGGACAGCATACGGAGTAGAATCCTTTTTGTGTTGGAGGAATAGTTCGTTCCTCCAATTGTTGCCAGATACTTTGCCTAAAATAAGATATACATTAATGTATTCACAAGACAGCTGTATTAAAACTGTAATGAAATAGTATTAAACTTAAAAATGTATTTATTAGAATCCTTAGTCAAAAGCAATATACAAAAAGAAGTGTTTGGTATTTAATAAAATCAGATGTACCATTGCATTGTAGCAGGCCTCCTCCTTCAGTTTGTTTTCCCAAAATTTGGAGGTCCACTATGTTTGTTATTGGTAACTCTACACCCTCTGGCAGGGCTGCAGCTCCAGAGGTTTGTTTAGTCAGGGAAAGCAAGAGTTGCTTTATAACAGCAACCTCTTCTTTGAAGTATTCCATCTGACTTATAATGTAGCGTTGTGTTGCTGTTGACACAGTAAGTTGCAACAACATATTAAATACTATAACAGTAGCATTTACTGTTGTATTTTGACAATTTGTGTGTAGGTGGGGCGGGGGGGGGGTCTTATCTCAAAAAAGTAACGTAAGCATGCTTACGTGTAATTGGCTGCCTTTTTGACTCTGATACAGAGGCTGGTGGAGTTAGTTGAGCATGTGGGGCAGGTGGAGCTAGTTGAGCTGGTTGGGCTGGTGGAGCTAGTTGAGCTGGTGGGGCTGGTTGTGATGATTGTGGACATGGGGATGGTGGTGATGGTGGAATTGGTATCGTATGCTTATGTCTTTTTATTATGTCTTCTTCAGAAGAAGAAGAGTGACCCTGATCAGGATACCGTGAGTTGGGTCTAGTGTAAATAAAAAGAAATGAAATGCTACAAATAAAATTTCACCATAATGAAATACCTTTTTTGTGTATGCTTTGAACTGTAAAAGTTTATGTAAGAACAATTTTAATTCATTTTATAATACAACTTTGCCTGGGGTTATTATTTAAAGGTACCCTGTGTAACTTCTGACACTTTAGCAGTTTATATATTAAACTGCATGCATCTTGCAGAAGAATTTTGTAGTCAGTATATCTTTAATCCTATAGGTTAGGTTATAGTTCACACTCTACATTCCTATCCTGGGTACTTATTTCACCTGTGTAAGTTATATAATCAATGCGACAACAAAGACACTCACTTCCTTTTCCGATTAAACTTTCCCAGCATACTGTCACTTTCAGAGTTGAGACAAGAGGAGGTCTCAGCCCTTTTAGCCTTCTGTCTGGCTTTCTCATAATCTGCTACAGAAGAAGTAATATACACAAGTTTTTCAGGACTGTGAAATATGAAGACCTGAACATTCGTCATCACAGTTTTTAGAAATTAAACATTCTTAAGGCACTCTTGATACACAAGGTCAAACTAAATATTGCAAGCTGTTACCTAATTTTGTTAGACCTTCAATAGATGATCACAAAGGTTTACACAACATATCTATAATCAATAATCACAGTAAATAGCAGTATGTTGATTAATTCTAAAGATAAAAAACTTTTAACAAAATGCAAACACCTTATATAAACAACAGATATAAATCTGGCTTAATTTTAGATTGAATTAGCTTTTATTGACAAACAATCATGCTGATATCTGAGTGAAAAGAGCAGTAACCTACCTGTATATGTATGTATTTAATGCTTTGGTGAATCCTCAAAAGTAAAGCATTATTTTCTAAATTGCTTACTTGTTTTATAGAGTGAGCGGACTTTGTATGTTTCCCAGTCAGCTCCTGGTTTCTCATGTTGCAGCTGTGCTCTTTTTATATAACTGGGAAATTTATATGGAGGCCAATAGCAATCATTTTCTCCAGCCATCCACCTACTGCTTACAACTTCCACCTCTCCCCGTCCCAAGAAATCCACGACATGGAAAAATGGTGAGTTCATCTTATGTATTAAAGAAAAGATAAGACATTGGAATAGTTATTTAATATTGTACATTATAAATGACAAACATGCAAAGTAGAATTACTTTAGATAAATACTAACTTGCTTTTTATATCAGTGTAGTTTGACATCTTGTGTAAATAAGCCAAGTCATTGAGATTTATGTATGTATAGGGGAATGAAGTCAGGATTTAGTTGAGTGATGTGTAAATTTTTAATACAATAATTAGAAGAATTAGTTCATTTTAATAATGTTTTATTTATATGTTCCAAAATACATTATATCCAACTATGTCAATTTAATCATTTAATTAATAGTTAATTAATTGTTTATTTATTTACAGAATCACTTGAGGTGCAATGTTCAGTGCAACAGAACTATATGTGACACATGCAATTTTCCTGAAGAAAGGATCAAAAACAGGCAGGCTAATATACACTTGTGTTTGAATACAAGCTCTAATGCAAATGCAGCAATGGGGTTGCTGCCCATCCAAATCCAAGTGGAAGCAAAACATATTTTGCCTCAATGTCAGAAAGCTTGTAAAGTTTGACCTCTGCGGCAAGCTCACAAGCTGTGAATATGCCAATGTCTGGAGAATTGATCGGCTCTGTGTACATTGGGGCCAGATCTAGAAACGGTCTAAGCAGAATTAAAGTCTCTTCTGTGGTGGTGTCAAACAGGATATTCTCAACCAAGCCAAGTTGTCCATTAATCATCACACAATTGTCTCCCATCTTGCATTTTATTGCAGCATTTTGAAATCTGGCCCTCTTGTACTGTAGTCTTAAAGCATTGTCTGGCACTGTTGGTCCGCTTGTATGCTTTCCACCAAGTTTGGGTTTGTCTGTGTGGAAAGTGGATTTCTTCTGTGTGGACTGTGTGGACTGCCTCTCTACAACATGTGCAATTTGCTGAAGAATATGTTGAGGCTTTCTGACCTTTCTTTTAAGGTGGCCCAGGAAGTTTTCAAAAGGAAATGCAGACACACGATCTAAGGAACCAAACCTCCTCACATCATCTGCTAGATGACACAGAGAGTGCAAATTGTAGACCATTTCCTCAATGCCATACAAGTTCCCGAACTGTTCAAGGAAGTATCTGATTAGGTCATCTGCATAATCGCAGTAATGGGCACACAGGGTTGGAGAAAGCATCAGATAGATGCTGATTGACAGTGAAAGAAAGTTATTGTAGAGTGGAGTTGGGAGAATGTCTTTTAGTACTACTGGACCAGTGTACAAAAGAAACTGTCTGAATTCCGTAGCTTTCCAGCGATCTAATTCTGAGAGTGACCTTGGCTTTCGTGCAAACTCACAAGGTATGTACTTTGACATTCCTACCATTTTTTTTTTTTTTGTTCGGAGATGGGACTGATCTTAATGGAGCTCTGTCTGTATTTTAGGTCACCTTTGGTCCAAAAAAATTCAGCAGCTTCCTTGTGACACCAAGGCAAACAACATGCATATAGTCAAGCACAAACTGTGTGACCATTCCAAAATGTAATATGCTCAGAATTGAGTGACCTCTGTGATGATTTTCATCACGCTGTTCAGCAAATGACTCGACTGTTTCTCAGTCTGGCATGTGTTTCAGGAAACGTCATTTTTCGTCCCACATAGGATCCCTCCTGTGTGCAGCGATCACAACCACTATAGCCTCCATGCCCCTTTGTTTGTTTTATAAATGATCGTGCTGGAGCATCACAGATAAAGCAGTCCAGGGACAAAGAGAACCTCCTCTCATCTACACTGAAACCTTGTTCAAGATTGGAAACCTCCTGAACGAAGTCTTGAAGATATTGGTTCGGATTACGTGGTTTGCTGTTTCCACAAAAGACCCCTATAACAAATGGATCCCTTTCAAAAGGAAATTTCCCTAAAATTGGCCAAAGTTGCTTTGGAGAACTCTTGAATAATGGTAGTCCATCCACATTCACCTGCAATTTGATTGTGTCAGGTTGTGACAGCAGACTTTCTTTGTTTTGAAGCAAATGTTCCAGTATGCCAAAATGCACATACTCCCCACCATCAATTGTTTTCACCTCACATGAATGTGATGTTTTCATCAAAGTGCGTAAACATTTTGGGAGTAAGGGGATGTGTTTGTTTAAAATTTTAAGTAGGCTGTCAGCTGCATTTTGTGTCACACCAGACTCTACCACCCATTGGCGCAGTTCACCGGGCAAGTCTTCAAAGTTGTCAGTGTCATGTGCATCACTGAAAAAGTCTTCTTCTTCACTGAAACTGCTGAGACAATCACTGAATCTGTCATCATCATCAATGTTGCTGTCAATGTCAGTGTCACTGTCAAGTTTAATGTTTTCTGTGTTGTTTTCAAATACTGAGATGTTATCACAAGTCATGTCTTCATCCTGTGATGTTTCATAATTTGCCAAAAAAGATTTCTTGGGACTGGCAACTTGGGTTTCAGTGTCATGGTTTTTTGGAGTTTGGAGCTCTTGAAGAATATTTCGGACCCGCCTCCATTTGGTAACTGAACTCACACCTCCAAATTGTGCCATGTTTCTACAAGAATTGAAACACAAACATCTACATAAAATGTTTGCCATTAACATATTATGTAAATGTCCCTGCTGAAAAAAAAAAGAAAAAAAAAATAGAAACCATCACATAATTTGTAATGGTTTTACTGGTTATAATGGGAATTGTATTGCTTTTAATGGAAATTGTAATGATCCCTTTTGGTCTCTACTGGTAATTTGTCAGGAAACCATTTTGTAGCCTATTGGTTTTAATGGTTAATAGTTGATGTTTTGTAATGTTTATAATGATATTTGTAGTGGAAGCCATAGCATTTCTGTGTTGGTTTCTATTGTATGTTTTTATTTTAGCAGAGTGTAGACAATGCAAATTTGACTTGCCACGATATTGTATTAAAATACCGGTTTTTATCTTAACGGTAGTCAGACGTTAGGTGGTGCTGTGCAAGGTAGCCTGCCGCGGAAGGCAAACTTTCATATGGACAATATCAGTGGACATGCAGCATTCGTATTTATGTTTCATTCATACTCGTAGCCAGAGGGCGCCCTCTTACGTAAAGTACAAACTGAACATTATAGACGTTTTATGACGTTTACAGGAAATACATTTACATGGACAAATTTAACAGTAGCCTGGGATCCAAATTTGTCACTTTTCGAAACCAATTTGAAAACATTTTGTGTGATTCGTGCAGATCCGGTGAGTTTTTGAAATTGGTGGGTTTGTATATTCGTGCATGGTCTCGAATTTTGAATTTCTTAATTTTGAGGCATTTTGGGACATTTTTGAGCTTCATATACAGCAGATTTTGATTCAGCACCCCTTAATACCCCTAGAAATGTTGTACAATATAAATAATCACAAAATGCCTTCGGGGTTCTGATTTTGTGAAAATTGACCCTGTCTATAATATATCACGTGCTCCGACACACAGAAGCGGTGTCTGATTCAAGAACGAACTGATTATTTTCAATGAACCTTTTAAATCGGTTCGCAAATCGCACCAAACGATTCATTCACGAATTATAATGATCCGATTGCAGCTGTTCTCAAGTCGACAACTCACTGATTCAAATGATCCGTTTAGTGCGAGTCTCTAGTGAACTGAATTCACAACGGGTTAGAAACGAATTCTCAAAGGGTTAGAGCTCTCCAGGACCGAACTTGCCTTCCCCTGTTCCAGATTTGAGGATCCCTGACCTATATAGATTACATCTGGGCGAAAAAGAAAGGATGTGATGTTTAGAACATGGTTAGTGTTTTTATCTGATAATAATGTAAATTAGTTAGGTTTGTTTGAGTGTAAAGGTTGCATTGATTTAGACATTTTAAGTTTTAAAAACTTTGCAATTAAGTAATTAAGTGGTTAACTAAGTGCTGATTGAGCATTAGTGATGAACAGCTGCTGTTAACAAACAGAATCTCCAGCTCCACTTATTAGTAACCAGACTGACTTTATTTCTGTCAGACGTCTACAGAAGATCTTCTTGAGAATTAACTAAGGTTTAGATGTTTATTTGTTTCATTTGAAGTAACCATGTTAGAGATCAGTGTTTGCTTTAGTTGGGCTCTTGACCCGTGAGTTCTGTCTTAGTTTTTTTTCTGGCTGTTGTAACCATATGTTTCTAAAACATATTTGTTGTAACTCAAAAGCCCAGAAGAAATATCATCAGGTCTTTTATACATATGCGCATGCATGCACACATTTAGAAACTGCTTTTATCCAAAGCAACAGTGCCTTCAGACTGACATTTTTTACTTATCCTGTACCTAGGTGTTGGTTGTTATACTGTATAATCATCAATTATTGAACTGTTCAGAGTCTAATTTCTGATGAAATAGGTGTTGTGTAATTAATTGGATTGATTATAGTAAAAGTGATTCTAAAAACCAGTTGTTCTGTGATAATCAGTTAATATAAATGACTTTCTGAACAGTTTTGTTTTCTGTGGTGTCACTTAGTCACACACAGACATCAATAATCAGCATATGAACCTCAACAATGGTGACCATAAAAAAAAAAAAAAAAAATTGCTAGCAGACCATGTTGGGAGCCATGGATAAGTTTTGTACTACAATAGTACCCAGCATGCATTGCAGCATGTGTTTTTTTTTTTTTTTTTTCGTCACCATTGTTGAGGTTCATATCCTGATTATTGATGTCTGTGTGTGACTAATGGCTGCCATAGAGGAAAAATATATGTGCACAAAGTGTTTGGAAAGTTTTTTCTATTAACTGATTAGGACAGAACCACTGGCTCTTTGAATGGTTCTCATTGTAATCATCAAAATTATACAACACCTATTTAATCAGATTTTGGACTCTGAACAGCTCCATAATTGATGATTGTCATCACCAATACGCTGTGTAACAACCAATACCGGATAATATTTTCTTTGGGTTTTTGAGTTACAACAGACATGTTTTCAAAAACACATGGTTACAACAACCAGTGAAAAAAAATAAACTAAGACAGAAGTCAAGGGTAAAGAGCCCAACTAAAGCAAACACTGATCTCTAACATGGTTACTTCAAATGAAACAATAAATCAACATCTAAACCTTAGTTAATTCTCAAGAAGATCTTCTGTAGACGTCTGACAGAAATAAAGTCAGTCTGGTTATTAATAAGTGGAGCTGTTGATGCTGTTGTGGCGTTGTTTTATCAGATCTTGAGAGATTTAATGTATTTTTATTTCAGTTGATTTCATATAAGGCTGTGTCTGAAGTCAGTTGTAGTTCTTGTGTTTCTCTTTTCTTCAGCGATTCTGTTTGTTAACAGCAGCTGTTCATCACTAATTCACAATTATCACTCAATTAATAACTTAATTACTTAATTGCAACGTATATATCTTCTTTTTCTGAACTCAACTGAATTAAGTTCAGAGTTAATATAACTGTTAGTTTTTAAAACTTAAATGGTTTAAGGCAATCGGTTTCCTCAAATGGTTGAGTTAACATAACTTGTCAGGATTTTAAGGATATCTGTTTACTCAAACGGTTGAGTTTAAGTTACTTGTCGGGTTTTACAGTGTACAGTAATTATCAAAGTGGGAAGTGATGCCCTCTGGGGGCATTTGGCCAGGGTGTTTTTACACCACAGACAAGGTTTGAGAAGAAACAAATCATTATGAAAATATAATTATATTTTCCTAAAATGTTCTTCCTAACTTTAGGCCTTATTCTCATGTCATATATAACTGTGATGTTCTGGAAAACAACAAACTTTAAAATACCTTTTTCTTCCTGGTGATACCCAGGCATTTTGAGCAGTATAGGATTATAAAAAATATGTGCTAATATAAATTAAATGAAGTAGCCTATATAAAGTTGCTAAATAAATCTATCAGTACTTTTTATACTTAAGTACATAAATAATAGAGTACTTTTGTACTTACACTCGAGTAAAATTGAAAAAGGAGTACTTTCACTTTTACTGGAGTAATATTTTATTATACATTTCTGTACTTTTACTCAAGTACTTGATTTGTGTACTTCGTCCACCACTGTTGAGAATTGTACCCAATCACAAGCATCTGTTGAAAGCAAAGGCTAATCAGAGGTGTTTGCTTACAGCAAACTAGTCATGGGGTTTTTCCGGTTGTGGCTAGAAGGGATACGTATCCGACCGGAAACTGACAATGAATTTAATTTTCTACCTTTTAGATTGTGTTTTTATTAAAGTCTACACCAACCCCTTGCAAGAATGCAGAAACGGTAGGCCTAATTATTGTTGTACAGTGACAAAAATTACCAAAACAAAAATTACTGCGTTAATCTTTTTCACATTTTCTTGGTTGGGTAGATGCAACAGGGACACGATAGCACTTAAATCCCTATATCTCTGGGAAATTAATCATAAAGGGCCTTAGATGCCTGTAGATGTCAAAAGAAAAGTATGTTAAGAGCTAAAATATAAAAGCATATTATTATTGTGTTAAAATTCTATTGTAGTTACAGGCATACTTACGGGGAAGACATGACTGTCACCCTTGGCATTATAATGCAAAAAAGATTGGTGAATACATATTTTACTAATAGACCTACCAATCTTTGTGTAAAAATCTTTTTGAAGTCATTTTAACCCCGCTGTAATTTGGCTCTGAAACTGAAAATTGACATTTTGATGCATTAAGTATTGTACAGAGTAAGAAACCTACAATAGCAGTAGTGGTTAGAGAGTTTGACTCCTAACCCTAATGTAGTGGGTTTGAGTCTCAGGCCGGCAATGCCATGACTGAGGTCACCTTGAGCAAGGCAATGAATCCCCGACTGCTCCCCGGGCGCCGCAGCATAAATGGCTGCCCACTGCTCCGGGTGTGTGTGTTCACGGTGTGTGTGTGTTCACTGCTGTGTATGTGCACTTTGGATGGGTTAAATGCAGAGCACGAATTCTGAGCATGGATCACCATACTTGGCTGTATGTCACTTCACCTTCACCTTTTCACCTTTATCAGGGGCTTGTTGGGGATGTTATATCTGTGACTAGTTTTCCACCATAATGAGTTTGCATCTCTTTGTAGCTTCTAGAAAACTCAACTAATAAATTAACAAGACAAACACACAATTGTGACATATGGTTTATTTGTGTTCTACAAGTCTCTGCACGATTATACTAAAAAGCATGCCGGGTTTATTTCCCTTGATATTGCAATGCAATTATCAATGAAGGTTAACAGAACTCACATTACAATGCTGTTGAATGTCTCAAAGTGGAGAACAAGTCAATTTGAATAAAACATGATTAGTTTCATTCATTTCAGAGGTCTAAAAACAATAACTATCAGCAATTGTAACTAAGAGATGAAGGCTAAATTGCTATTTTTTTTTTTTTTCACTAGAGAGAGCACAGGATAAGAAATCTAAGTAATATTTTCCTACAAGCCTCCATAACTTTAAAGAGCAAATGCAAAAGATAATTTTTAGTGCACTGACAATACAGTTTATATAACTAGTTTACAGAGAAAGTTGTGAAACATTTATAGCTCTTTAAATGTTTACCATTTATATACCCCAAACTGGAAAACATTTGTCAAGTTGCATATTGCTGTCCATTTAAAATGAAGGAACAACCTTGATTGCCACTATACATAAAAAGCATTGTTTTATTTCTATAAAGACTCTTATTTACTAGTGTATGAATAATGTAACAAACATTTATGTTCAAGACTGTAAGCATATAAGATATAATATGGGTATAATGTAACATAAACTCAGAAGTGTCATAAACCCAGGTCTTGTGGCCACGTTTTATAACTTGGTACTGTATTGTGAAACTTGACTTGATCCTTAGCAGGAACCAACATTTGTGTGCATTGTGACTTGAGAGTTGAATCAAGATTTGATGGTAAGGACTTGGTTTTGACTTGAACATATTTGACTCCCATCTCTGCTGGTATTGTCCCTGATAACCAATATAACAGGTATTATATCGTGGCAAGCCTGTAGCAAATATTGAAGTTTAAAGTTCAGTTCAGAAATTGGGGAGGAAAAAAAAAACAACAACAAAGATTTCATCTTAGGATGGTCTATTATATGGATTTGTTACGTTGGCTTTCAAATATGTTATGACACCAGTAGGGTTATCCTAATGTAAAGCCAAGCTTTAGGATTTTCAAGGTTGGATGCTTTTGTTTTCCTATTTTAAATTTAGGCTGTAGTCCCTGGCAACTGTGCATTAAAATATATTATACTACGGGGCTGTTGAACGCTTGAATCTGACTGGCTGACGAACATTCTGAGGTGTGCAATTATTTTCTGGGAAACGCACAGCGAACGTAGTTCCAGGCAGCTCTCCTGACCGCATTACAGTTCCATATCACTTCACATAGTAAAACTGTAATAACGGAAATTACAGGACTAACAAAAACAGAACCACATGATAGACGATGACATTTCTCATTAGCGAGGTAATAACAGCGCTGTTTAGAGATGCACAGAGGTAGCCTAATTCACACAAGCTCTCTCTTTCTCGTTGTCTCTGTCTCTCTTGCTCTCTTTCTAATAACTTCATTAATAACTGCATTAGAATGCTATCAATGGCTCAAGCCTCCATTACCAGCTTTAAAATGACGTTTTGGAACCAGCAAAAGAGGCACTGGATGAGATATGGAAGAAATATTCCTACTCACAATAGCGATTTAAGTAAAAAAACGGACGAATCCCTTTAAATATATCATCTAAACGATGTCTTGAAGTGTGGTTACCGTAGTATAAGCAGAATAATTGACTCCGGGCCTTTAAATTATTAGAAAAATAATGCAATCCTGAGTATTCTGCTTATACCAAGGTCATTTGCCAGCACTGACTATTTAAAATTGTTAACAATGTTTGCAGCGCAATATTTGACCAAAATGGTAAAAAAACAATTGCTATTTTCATCCTAACTGAAACTGGATAAGAGAATTCTAAAGTTTTGGATTGTTCTGTAATATGTCACTAAGTTTGTGTATTACATTACTTATAAAATATAGAAAGTGAAATTTTAAAATACTTACTCTTTTAGCAGTATAAGCAAAAAAACAAGAGGAAGCAGAATCTGGAAAAAAAAAAGAAAGAAAGAAATATAACAATATAATGCAGTTACATGTCCCTCAAGAAATGTTATTATACATGAAGACAGACTAGATACTGATATTATTAATCAATTACAATTTCACATAAAATAACAATTGCTTTAATGTACTTAAGATGTTACTTATAACTTACTGCATCAGAGCATTCAATGAAATATATAAATAACTGATAAAAAAAAAAAAAAAACACTTACATGGCAACAGTAAAGATGCCGTAGTCTTTGATGACTCTTAAAAGCTGTTTATGCAGATGCTGTTACACACACACACACACACAAAACAGAATCAAATGTAGTTCAAATATTGCTGTACAAATAAAAAGTAAATTTGTTTGTCATTGGGGTTGGGGGGTGAAATTTATATCTTACTATACAAGAAATTTAATTTCATAAACAACATAGATATTTCTTAGGAGAGTAAGTGATTCTGTCTTTTCTTGATTTTTCTGTTTCCTTCCAGTGTTAACTGTTAAGATGAGTATTTTGAAAAAATTATGTATATTAGACAATTGAAAAACAATATGCCATAAAAGAACTCAGTCGGGGACTAGGGTGTGTGTCAAGACAGAATTTGAGCACAACATTGACTTTTTTTTTTAAGAATATTGTACTTAACTCATAACATAAAGCACATCCTGCACTTCATGCTACTCTCTAAAAAAACATTTTTCTAACTTTTCTTTTCATCAAATAATCATAATAAAGACATTTAAAATACATTTTCTACAAAATAGTTAAAAATATTAAACCGTACAACTGAATTGATAGTAATGTTTTAAAAGTATTAAAAATCTTACTGTACAAAAACTTTTTTCAAAGACTGTAATCCCTTTAATTTCTATTTTAAGTCAGTCCTGATGACTGTAACTTGCTGCATGATGTAGCTGTGACTGATCTAAATGCAAATACTTGGGAAGTGTCTGACATTCAGTCCAAAAGTGTACTTACAAAGCCAAAGATGCTCTGTTATTTGGCTCTGAAAAGAGCCGTTGGGGTCGGTTATGCTGATGCTGACACAGAAACGGAGGGAGAAGAAAAAAGTAAAAACAGTACTCAAACATTGCATGCTGTACTAATTGATATGTATTGATTTTTCATTTATAATTAGATCAGTTATGAGCATGTCAAATTAGAGATTCAGGATTACTATTTATCACTTACAACAGTTGTCAGTTAACACACACAAGAAAAAAAAAAAAAAAAAAAAAAAAATATATATATATATATATATATATATATATATATATATATATATATATATTTTTTTTTTTTTTTTTTTCATTGTATAAACCAAAAGTTATCAAAGGCTGTGATTTATGAATGTGACCATATATTACATAACTTCTGAAAATGCACCAAAATAAGAATAATAGAGACAAGTACTTTAATGAAACCTTCCAAACCAAAAAAAAAAAAAAAAAAAAAAGTTGTGTTAAGTCACAGTAAAATGTATATTTCTATTGAAAATAATTAGGCTTATTATATTAGTTGAAGTTACTTTTAACTTCTAAAATTATAAATTACTTTTATAAATTTTTGGTGTGTATTCACTGGCCTAAATGTTTTACTTTTATTGTACATTTTCGTTTTTAAAATTAATTATTATTGTTATTATTATTATTATTATTATTATTGGTAGCCGATTTTATAAAAAGCTCTCATCCCATCAGTCTTTTATGTCTCCCGAACCCTCTCTTTCAGCGCGTGTAGCAGAGACGGAGCTCTCGCGTTTTTGAGTGAGAGAGAGCGCGAGCGCAGTTAAATCAGTGACAACGGGCCAGTTTCAGCCAGGGTGAAATTATTGTCAATAATAATTTACAGTATGCCGATATTAATTGACGGACTGTAAAATTAACTTTAACTAGCCTACGTTACGTTGATCGACATGAATCTGGAAAACGAATAGGTTTTTCTCAATCTGAGCAGATATTCTCCATTAGCGCAGATGACGTCACGCAAATAACGGCATTAACGGAAATTGATATGGCTGAAGTGTAAATAGTAGTAAAATCCATTGTTTGTGTGAACAATACAGGTTTTATGACAATTTAGTGGGTTTTATACCCGAAAGTGGCTGTTATTTATATGTTTTATGGTTAAAAAATTCCCACCCTGAGAATATAACGAACTCCCTCAGACGTTTCTCCTTTATAGTAACGTTAGATTGTATTATTTTTAAGTGTTTTCTTAATATTGTAATCATATTTGATATTTGTATTAGAGTTATACGTTTCAAAGTAATTTAAATGAAAATTGTTTTTAAAAAACTACTTTAACTTACCTCAGGAAAACTCTGTCAAGCGATGACAAACAGAACGAAGCCGGGCTGTGCGCGCACTGAGCGAGTGCGTAGACCCCAGCTTATATACCCCCACTGCCACATTCGCGGGGCTTTGCACGCGATCTGTAAATTTGATTTTATTTGATTTTATTATAATTTTTAAAATAAATCCAAGAAGTACATTATGTATAATCTCTCTTATTTAAATGATCGTGAGTGTGGATTCTTTCTTTTGTTATTGTGGAAAATATTAATATATATTATTATATTATATATATATATATATATATATATATATATATTATATTATATATATATATATATATATATATAATATATATATTTGCTGTGGTCCCCATATAGACTAAACCATTCACCTTGCAAAGTTTTTATTTGTTTTCACCCCTAAAATGTGCCAAAGAAGCCAGTGCAATCACCCCTCACAGAAGTTTATATCAAAGCGCGAAATAAAACTACGTGCGCGAAAACTGTACTGTGCGCGTAGCTTGTGCTTGTGCTCTTCAAAGGCACGAATTCATTAATGAAACTACGTGCATACATGTCGTGGTCAGTTAAGTCATGAATTTACAAGCGATTTATGTGAACATGTCTGGAGCATCTAGCACTGTCTCCCTCATCTAACACACCCGATCAACTCAATTCAATTAGTAGAGACTTTAACCCTCTGGGAGTAAACCCTAAGGGTATTTTTGGGGCCTGGAGAAGTTTTGTCATGCCCTGACCATTTGTGCTTTTTTCAGTTTCTTATAAATATCTAGGCTAAAGTCTAATCTCACTTTAATCAGCACAAACTAGGCTATAATAATATGTGAGCAGCATGTATGTACATGATTGTGTTTTTGAGAAAAAAAATGTTATGCGTGGTTAGTGAACAAAACTAAAAAGTTAAATCACTTGAATAAGGCAATAAAAAACACACACAGAAAATTGGTTCCCAGGAATTTTGAGAACTGGAGCTTGTAGCCTAGAATTTTTTTTCTAAATGTTGTGAAAAATCATCTTGTTTACTCACTTACAGAGAAACAATATATTTGATTTTTTTATAATTTTCTAAGACACTTTGTTTTTTGATTGGTAAAAGTCATATGGAGTAGGCGTCAACTATAGCATGAATTCACACCTGAGAAGACAAAGGACTGCATAATGAGCTGCATAATGAGCCATGTCAGTCAGCTGTGTCACTGAGCGGGAGGAGTTACAAGAAAGAATGTGAGGACAAAATAAATGTATATACTTTATGTTTGTAGTTTATTTAGAATATATTTAATTATCCCACAACATAATTTAATACTCACTTGTTAGTGCAGTTTAAACAGTTTATTAGGAACAATCAAAGCTGACTTTCAAACTGAATCATTTTTGCATCATTACTCCAGTCACACAATCTTCAGAAATCCTTTTAACAATCTTATTTTCTACAAAAAAACATTTTATTGTTATCTTATCATTAATTATTATTATTAATGTTGAAAATAAGCTGAGAATATTTTTTTCAGGTTTTTTCGGGGTGATTAATTGAAAGAATGAGCATTTTTTGTATATTTTACAGTTACATTTATTGGTACATTTATATTATTTACATCAAGCTTTTGAATGGTATAGCGTGTATATTGTTATTGAAACTTCATAATATTTCACTTGATTTGTACATTAGTCAGGAATTATAGTTTGGAAAAAGGCTTTGGAAAAAGTCTAACTAGTAAAATGTTTACACGTTATGTGCAAACTAGTACAAGTATCAAGTAAATAAAAAGAGACTTACTCATCTGTTTATGATCTCTGCTGAATAAAGTGCTTCATTCTTTTTTTCTGAGGAAATCCAAATCTCTAATCCTCAACCACATCACATCTTTTTGGGGTGAATTATGTCTTATTCCTCTCAAATCGCGAAGCAAACAGTAAAATAAAAAAAACTTGAAGAACAGTAGTCGCTGCGTTGTCTTCGTGTTGTGTGGGCGTATTCAAGCCGCGCGCTTCAGTGAAACATTAGAATTTGAATAAGCGCGCTCGGGCTCGTGGTCGCATTAGAAGATAATGATTGTGGTATTTGTGAAAAACGGACATCGCGTTGTTTTCATATGGATTACTTTTTTCACAGAATATTTTGTTTTCGGCAGCAATTGTTTAGTTTAAAGTACACATGTCAGGCTTTCTATAGAAATCTCTCTCATGTCTCTGTGTTGAGTACTACCTTCAACCTGAGTTACAGTTCATTTTAATGACCGTTTGTAACTGAAGAGTCAGCGCAGACAAAGGCTGCAGACAGCACTCCTGGTTTTGTTATCTTTATTTTATAAGTGCACAAAGTTTTGTTGTTATTATGTTCTGTACACAAAAAAGTAGACCCTTTACAGATTCCGATTGATGTATTGCTCTTATCTGTACGATCAAAACTGAAAGTGTAATTTAAGTTCTTTTCGGGGTTATCAGGAGAAAATACCCCAAAACGCGTAATACGCGTTTAATCGACTCCAGAGGGACGAGCCCTGAAGTGGGTCAGAAAAGGTAAAGATAGTTGAGAGAAAATATACGATGCGTCAGATCTAGGAATAGCAGACAGAACAACCTACCTAACCAGCTGCTGTGATGTCTGTTCCTCAAAGAACAAAAGAAAAAAAAAGAAAAATCAGTAACTTTTATATATAATAGCGTTAGGATTCTCTCTATATTTTAATTTAGAATTTAGTGTTTGATAACTTCAATTCAAATACAATATCTTTATATTTCTGCTGAAGGCACAGGTAAATGACATTAGTGGAGACCAGGTATGGTTGTAACCATGGAGAGTGTTACAACACTTCCACCTATCAGGGACAAGCGGGAGTCCTACCATAATTTCATTATTTACCCACTTCCCACTGATATATAATATATATAAATATATATATATATATATATATATATATATATATAGATATATATATAGATAGATAGATAGAAAGATAGAAAGATAGATAAAATGCATATATCTTTTCTTGCTTTCTGGTTAAAGCATGCAAATATCAATGAACAAATGTGTATTTAATGTACAAGCCACAATAATAGTGGAATTTTCCTTAAACTGAAGAATTTTTCACTATTTAGGACAAGTGTTTGTGGCAACTGGCTTCTTTGACACTGGTCTTATCAACATAGGCCTCAGTGTGCTATACTTTATTTACAATTTTCGATCATTTCAAATTAGTAGTAATACCAGTAACCACTGTATTTCTTTTCCTGTTTTTTTTTTTTTTTTTACTTCTAAACCCATAATTTGACAGAATTTCACACCCATTTGAGGCATACTTGTTTTGGCTTTGTGATGACCCTATTTACTTCTACAACTAACCTGCTTTGTAAAGTTATTACACCTTAAAAACAAGCACATACTTGTGGATAAAAAATGTCCTTTGTATTTGCTGGTATATTACTGAGATACTTGTATAAAGATTAATGTTGATTATATATCTAGTTTACCCCCAAAAAGAAAATTGGCCATTTAAATCTCCATGTAATTTTATCCCAGAAAAAGTGTTCATTTTCATGACCCCGCATGAAGATATTTAAGCAAAACTCCAGAAGCACTTCAAAACGTTCCTAAGAAACCATAAAATAAAATCCATCGCGCCATGAATGGGGCCATGTTAAGCTACTTTTTTGGCCAAACGGTTCTATGAATTGTAAGTAGCAGTTTCAGTTATATTTCCACTTGAACTTAGTTAGGTGTATTGTGATTATAACCATTCTTGATCCGTAATTCTCAACCTACACACCTGAACCATGTGTGTAGAAGCTTGTAGTGACGTCCCGGCTCAAGAATTGGTCATTTGTCTTTTGCCGAGCCCCCAGTTTCTCTGTAGCTAGTCAAGTGGGTCTATTTGAGCGGAAGTAAAAAAGATAATAGTAAAATTAAAAGAGTATATTTCATCCTTTCCATAACATGGGCGCTATGTACCCCTGGCACCAATATCCTTAACATCTTGCATTAACTAAGGCAACAACATTTGTGATGCATGCCAAAGAGCTGTTAACAGCCCAACACGTGAACAATGAAAAATATCTGTATCAACTTGGGCCTGATTGACACAGCATAGAACCAGTTTAAAAGCAATGATAATAGTTTGGCCCGACAAGTAATAACAGCTGCTCATTCCTCTCTGAGAGACATGATCGCTTTTAATATGATGCAACTGTCTAAAGTTTTTTGTGAAATAGACATTTCAGTTAAAGAACAGAAATTTCTTCATATTTCCTTGAAAAGGTTTTTCTTTGTTTTCGTAACATAAAAAGTCCATGGGTGAGTAAAATGACATACATAAATTTCAAGTTTGATTGAACTCAAACCCAATGGCATGGCAGTGTAAGACAGGACAGATAACATAAAAACGTATCCACATTTCCCAACTTAATATTGTTTATTAATTTGTTGTTATACAGGTGTATGTTGAAGCTTTCTCACTATTATCTGTTGGTGGTTTTTGACCAGTCATTGAAGATGTCTTACCCTATCCTTCCTTTTGCCTTGTCCCTGTGTCCTTCTGGCCATCCTTGTTGCAGATTAGTAGCTGCCAAAGATCAATCTCCAGGATCTACCTCAACCTTTCCCAGACTTGTCAAATGCTAACATTTGGAGGATTACTGCTACATTTGGATTCCCCTAATACCATGAAAAACTCTTACTGTGTGATGCTTAACTTGGTATCAGACAAAAAACACATTGGCAACTGGTGCGGCCAACCCTCAGTAGACAACTTCAGTCTGACAGTTTCAGTTTCACAATTTGATATGAATTACTGAAATAAATGAAACTTTTCCACGAAAAGCATTTTCTAATTTATTGAGATGCACCTGTATAGGCTATGGTTGTACTGTAGACAGCATCACTGATTATAACCAAGTTATAGTATTTTGCCCACGACCCCTCACATCGGGTGTAGACATTATGTAACATTGGTTTTGTGCTTTGTTTAACACAGAACTAAATCGTGTGCCTGGGTTGCGTATGTGTGCGGTGCGGAGCTATCAATAGGGGCGAGAAGCTTTTTGGGGCAAGGGCGTGTTTTGGTTTGGTGATTTCAAATGGCAACATTGCATGGTTACCAGAATCGTCACTTACCCTGCTTTAAAGAAAGAAATCATTTACCTGTTGAAGTGTTGACAGTCTGTGTAGTTAGCCTGAACTCCAGAAAATCATTAATAAACAGCCTTTTTTTAAGAGTGGTACCCTCTGTTTAGTAAATAAATTGAATAAATAATAATTTAAAAACTTCTAACAATATGGATTATGAATTTAATGTCTCTGTTACTTAGTGGAGTAAGAGGAGTAGTCCTCAGCTTAACAAGAGCTGCTCAACACTTACATGTGAATCAAATGAAGAGAAAATAACATGTTTTGTTTTGAAAACCAGACACAATTTTAAAGTTACATTTGTATGAAAATGAAAAAAATGAAATCATTTACCTGTTGAGAGTGTGTTGACAGCCAGTTGGATCACTCAGCTCCAGAAAATCAGTAATAAGGTGGCTTTGACAGTTAAAAAAAGGCGAGAAATAAAGAACCCTAAACTCTAACAAAGACCCATTTCAAGCATTTATATATATAGCAAAAAACAGCACGAATAGAAGAAATAGGAAAAAGATCAATTTAAACAATTCTTTTCAGTTTGAGTTTTTCAGGTTTTGTAGGTGTGAAGGTACAAATGTGAATAATGAAGTCATAAAAATACTTTGCTTAGGTCTTCACTTTTAAAACGAAAGAAGATATAGTTTTTAACAAGATGTAATATAAATAATACGTTTCAGTCAGTCAAAATCAGTGAGGGATTTTCTGTTACAATCCCTTGAATGTTTAAATTGACAAGGCTTAAAAATATGTGCAAATGATAAACTTTTGTGACAGATTTGGTCACTGGGTCTCCTTCGGGCAACTGACAAATATGTCAGCTGTCCTGAGGCATTCATGCAAGCCCTGGGCCATCACACAGTCCCTACTGTCAATAGGCCTTATAAATGAATTAAATTATTCAAGTGGTGGTTCATTCACTAAGACAGTGGCCTTCCATATTGTTTTCTTTGATGTCCTATTTTTGTGATAAATGCTTTTGTGAAAAGTAAACTTCTCATTAGTGTATGGGAATTGGAATGAAGTAACAAGTAGTGTTACTATGTTAAAAAGTTATTTATTTTTAAAAATTATTATGGGAGGGTGAAATTATTATTTATTTATTTTTTTTTAACTAGGCACCTGCCCTCCAAAATCTCTATCATGCCTGTCCTTAGTAGAAACATCTTAAATAAAAGTCATGTAATCCGATTTTTTTTTTTTGCCAAACAGGCACCACAAAACCAAAATCGGACCAAAAAGTTCAATGACAAGTTGGGCCCCACATTGGCTTTGTAGGTTTTACTGTGGGCTTGCCCCAAAAAAAACCTACATGGGTTAACAAACCTTTTTATAAGGGCAATACCATGTGGGCCCCACATGTGGCCTATCCCATACGGGGCCTGTGTGGGTTTAGTGTTGGGCAAGCCCACAGTGGCTTGCCCACACTAAACCCCAAGTGGCCCCCAAAGGCGGTAATCCCATGCGGGACCCACAATGGGCTATCCCATATGGGGCCTATTGTGGGTTTTTTCTGGGGCAAGCCCACAGTGGGCTTGCCCACACTAAACCACAATAGGGGCCCCCAAAGGGCAATTCCCATTGCGGGCCCCACACTGGGCTAACCCACCTGGGCCACCTTGGGGTTTAAGTGTGGGTTTTTTTCCTGCCCGCACTGTCCCATAGAAAAACCCGCAGTGGGCCCGCGTGGGCATGTTTGCTGGGTAAAGCAGTGGGCCCGCGTGGGCATGTTTGGTCAATAAAAGATTTACGTAAACACAGTTGTGTTATGACTAAAGTTTGGTGAAAGCAGCAGCAAACATTTGAGGAGAAAATTGGGTGCGAGTCATGCGTGTATAGTAGAACGCGTCGCTTGTGCAGGTCAGGTCTTTTAAGTGAACCAGAGCAGCAATATAGTAAACATGTTTAGGCTTTATCCTTAAAGCATAGTTGTCACCCAGAAATGATCATTCTCTCATATTTTACTCACTCTAAAGTTGTTCCAAACATGTATTATTTCTTTCCTTGTGCTGAACACAAATAAAGATTTTGAATAATGTGATACAAAAAAGGTTGCTCATCTCCATTGACTTGGCAATAGTAGGGAAAAAAACAAAAATATACTATGGAAGTCATTGGAGACTAAGAGATAATAACTCTCTGCTCTTGACTTGGAACTTTAATAGTAGCTTTTAATACGAATCAATTCTATAATATATTACAGTAAAGTCTATTTAGTGTGTTTTATTTTATATTACAAATTTTTGAATGCTACTGTGAATCTAGCTGTAGCTGAATAATAATAATAATAAAAGTATTGTTTATCTTTAATTTTTAATAACAAGAAAATAAAAAGATTTTTTATCTTTTGCCATTTTGGCCTATATGCAATTTATTTTTCTTAAATTTAGGATCATATAAGGAAATATGAGATAAATTTAAGTGTGTTTTTTTAATTGAAGGAAGGCAGCTTTGTTGACTAATTTATGTTTGTTTGCCTTTTTTATGTGAAATGGGGAAATGGAATGGGAGCAGTACTGGAGGTAAGGGTTATGATTTCATACAGAATGTTTCCATAAAATAGTATTTTTATAAGGCAGATGGAGTTGAAATGTTAAGGCCTTATAATATTATATAATTTTATGTTATTCAAAGTAGTTTGTATAACTAGAGTATCGAATGTTCCTCTTTCGTGCTTGAACAAACCACTTGAATTACCAAACAGAATTATGCCACAAACTTCCTGTTTTGGGTTTGTCGATCTTTGTCATTAGAAGCAGTCAGAAATCAAATAGAGCAAATCCACGGTTCTTAAGCTAATACTTGAGACTTTGTTCTGGAGGAGGAGGTTCTGAAAATCAGATGTGCATCAGATTCTGTGTCATGTTAGACAGGTGTCAGGATCTTAAATTCAGAGCAAGCCTAATAAACCATTTTGGTGTGGATGCAGTGTAAATTTCATTAACGAAGACGAAAAATGTTCGTTGACAACTTTTTTCACCCTGCAAGGCCAAGATGATGAGAGGTGATACCTATGTGACTATATCAAAAAATGCAATAACCGTTTACAAAAAGGGCGCAATCTACAGAGTTAAGCCATTGTAAATTGTAATATGTTTATTTTGTGTACATTTATTCACTTCTAAATAGGACGTGTTTGGTTGAGGAATGAATGATGCAGTAAGTGCTGTAATTTTACTGGTGATCATTCTTTATCTTTAACGTGGCAACATCTCAAACAGCAATGCACATTTTAATAACTATAATTGAGGATATCATATACATGCTATTCTTAATGAGAACACTATTGTAATTTTTAAAAAGTTGTGAATTCCCTGGGTTTACTTGCCGTGTTTTTAGTGTGTTATTGTGGAAGTAGCGTTTCCAGAACAGGCATGTAACACATTCTAACCAGCACAGTCAAGGGCGCTTGTTTGTTTTTGCATTCACGTCATTTTTTGTCCGTGAGGTCGGAATATATTAAAGTTTATGTAATAAAAAAAAAATAAAAAAATCTAGTAATATTCTCACATAGAGGTTGTTTGTTTTAATTTAAACAAGGGTTAGAAAGGTTATTCAGTTTCCCGTTGCTTGTCCGTCTTAAAGCACATGCGTGATTCAAACAGGCAATGCAAAACATTTCAAAATTTATGAATTGGTATCTTGTTATATCATTAGTAATTTTATATCACTACTTGTAATAAAAGGTTATAAATTTATCTGCGTTTAGTTTCCAAAACTGAACAATTTACTAAAAAAATTTAATTTTTAAAATTAAAACTGCTCGTGATTTTCTGTCATTAATGGTAAAGCAAGGAACAAAGGCGTGAAAACAGCAGAATTGGTAGGTTGTAAATATACATTAAGTAAAAGACTAATCTGTTTTTCAATAGAATGTGTTTTAAAAACCGTGTTTAAGCTTTGTAATATACTTCCTAAAATGTTGAATGTATATGTTTTTTTAATGAATTTCCATAGAGGGATAGTAGTAATATATATGATTCATGCTTTCTATTAAAAAAGATTGGCATTAAATAAATATGTAAAATATACTCCCATGGTTTCAACAGACTAGGCTTAATCTAGTTCACGACTAAAATGCAGGTTTGAGTCATTTCAACTGAAAAGAAACTTGTACTGACATAAGTACTAACATTGTTTTGTGTTTAAGATGCAACACTAGTTAATGTTTTTTTTTTCTTTTTTTTTTTTTCTAGGGGCAACATATAAACAGATACATAAAGATCCTAATTGGGAACTAAGGCCTAATCCTGGTTTAGTTTAAGCCGCTGTCTGTGAAAATGATGGCACTGTTAATTAATTGTTTGTAATGTGGACATAACTGAAATTATGTTATATAAACTATTTAAGATCTGGAAAAGTTTTAACTTAATCTTGGAGACAAAGAAGAAGGGACGAGGGAGAGGGGGGGAGGGGGGAAGGGGCCCGAAGGGAAGGAAGGGAAGGGAGGGAAAGAGGTTGTAATTAACAGTAGCACAATTTTTTAATAGATTGATAAAACCTATATATATATATCTAATATATATATATATAGTATAATATATATAGTGTTATATATATATATTATATATATATATAATATTCTTATTGTTTTACATTTTATGAAAAAAACAAAAACCCCCAAATACAGTGATAATCATTTGAAACGATTTAATTATTGGCGACTAATTGCTTACCAATATTTTTTGAAACTGAATTTGATTATTTTTCCTTGTTTTTCAGAAGACTTTCAGAACTCATACTAAGGATAGTCATGGTAAAAATTATTGGCTTGTCATTATGAAAATATTAGCAATGCAGGTCACTTTTGTCAAAGTTAAACGAAATTGCATTATTTTAACTAGTTTAGTTGCAAGGTAATTAAAAGCATTAATTGGTATTGTGTGTAATTTAGTGTGGTTGAAACAAAAACTAATTTATAAATCAGTGTATTTTGTGAAGTAAATACATTTGTTAAAGGTTGAAACAAAGTTGTTTAGTTTCTTGGCCCCTAAAAAGAAAGTACAAATTTCAAGCGGCAAAAATAAATTGAAATTATTTAACTTTTTGCTTTTTTTTGTTTGAAGGTAATGATTTGGAAAGAAAGTTCATGTATCAAAACATTTTTAGACTATGTGCCCATAAAAATTCCAAATTAGGAATAGAAAGCACTGTGCTATAAACTTGTTGTTTCTCTGTGTGTGTTTTTATGTAATTGCAGATTTTTGCCACGTGGAAAGGGTTTCCGTCGGTCTTTAGGCGGCCAAGAGAGAGAATGCTGAGCGTTATTACGCTCAGTTCCTTCTTGGACTTTTAGAAGAGGTTGTGTTGCTCGCCTCTCCAAAAAAAAAAAAAAAAAACAAAAAAAAATAGGCAGTTTCTAACAGCTCTTTACTAATGAGAAAGGCGGAGTGTTTGACATTGAACCAAACCTCAATGAAATCTGGACACAAAGAAACTCTAAAAATTGTCAACAAGGCTTTCAAAAATGTGTGTCAAACTTCTGTTACAAGATGTTTACCCGCAACATGTTCCAAAGGTCTGCCAACAGTGTTGCCAAAATGTTCCCAAAGTCTGTCACATAGTGTGCCAAAAATTTGTTCCAAGTCATGCCACAAGTGTTCCAATGTCTAACAAAAGCTGGAGTGATGGTTACCAGAGCTTCAGTTGTCAATAACGTCTGGTTCTTTCCCACAGAAAGTCATACGTGGTTCTTTCCATCAGGTGGTGATGCGCGCATTTGGTTTGAACAGAAACCGTCAGTGTTGCAGTGATACAGTATCACAGCAGTCCATGACGAGTGTGCTTAAGGATGTGCTGACATGGACAACAGAGGAACCTGAATGCTGTTCTGTTGCATGGAAATGGGCTGTACACATCAATGAGAACTGGCAGGGGGCAGATCCACGATCGAACAGGGCTGGGTCACATTTTCTGTGTTGCAGGAAATGCCAAGACCTGCACACACTTCGATAGACACCAACATTCTCAATTAAAGCATGGAGAATCTTTCTGTGGTGTTATTGGTGTTGAGTCTCTATGATGAAATCATTGGCGAGATGTGTTCTATGTCCTATAGAAGAAGCACTTCAGAGGGCTCTGCTGTCAGTGTGATGCATGTTTGTTAAACATTAAAGAATACATTTGTGCAGTCATAAAGGCAGGGCCAATATTGCTCTAGTGGATCCCCCATTCACGTAATGGTAAAGGTTTACCTGAACCTAATGGAAGAAGCATAATAGTTTACTTGTGATGACATATACATGTTGTTTAGTCCATGTGGGTAACCTTGCCTTCTCACTGAAGTGCCCAGAGGAACACCTTTTGAAGTGACGTCTGTGAAAGCAACGGTTAATTGGTAGAGACCACAACTATGGAGGCACAAGTTCCAAGTCTGGTTTTTTTTTTTCCCCCAGAAAGAAAGCAGCGGCAATGTTTCACATGCAACCACATGAGAGGAGGAAAGTAAAGTGCTCGGACACCGTGTATAAACGCACACGTAAAGATAAAGTAGCAAGTCCCTTACACATGTTTCATCTACGAGCTACGGTAGCAGAGTAAGTATATCAAAGACCACGATCAACACACACTTGAAACAAACAAACGAGTGTTTGCAAATTGGATCAGACATGCCTGATTCAAGTAAGGAAAAACAGTCAATTGAAAACTGAGCCAGAACTTGCATATGTGAGCAAGCTGCATGATAATTTATTCATGGCTGATGATGTAATCGGAGGAGGGACAGTAGATGCTGAGTTCAATTTTCCAGCCTTTTAATGTCTCTTTTTTTCCGATCAGGACGCTAATTATCAATGAATGGATGACGTGACGTTAATTATTGGAGAGACAGTAAGGTACTGAGTTCAGTTCCAGCCTTTACTGTCTGCCGATCAGGACGCTAATTTATCAATGAATGATGACGTAATTATTGGAGAGAGACAGTAGGTACTGAGTTCAGTCTCCAGCCCTTAATGTCTGCCGATCAGGATGTAATTTATCAATGAATGATGACGTAATTATTGGAGAGGACAGAGTAGGTACTGAGTTCATTAGTTTCCAGGCCTTAATGTCTGCCGATCAGGGACGCTAATTTATCAATGAATGATGACGTAATTATTGGAGAGAACAGTAGGTAGGCCTGCTGAAGCGCATTTTTGCGAACCCAGCTGTAACGGTCCCTGCCGAGCAGGCCGCTCATTTATCAATAGATGATGACATAATTTTTTTAGAGATACAGTAGGTACTGCGTTCAGTTTCCAACCTGTTAATGTCTGCAGATCAGGATGCTTTGTTGTGCACGTTTACGACTGACTAATGAAAGCATTGGTGTGTGAAGGCACACATTTTGGTTCTTTAGGAGTACATGCAAAACAAATCCATTAAATCAGATGGTAATTTGCCTGTTTAGACAAAAAAAAATAGCACACTCAGTGTGTGTGCTGGCAATCAAGAGAAAACACTTGATAATTAGACGTGCCAGTTGTGAAACATCTTGAAGCTAAAAAAGTTCTAAATTTGAGAGATCTTTAAGAGAAGAGTATAGATCAGTGCAAGAATTTTATGTGACACAGTCTAAAATGTGAAGTTTTCTGGAACGTGGGGCAGTCATGTGGAATTATTTTGTGCAGCTGACCTTTTAAAAATTAATGTAATGACGCTGTTTTAATGATGACAGATGCGAATGCACACAATCCCTACTGAACAGGTTTTACAGATAATGCAATCTATTTGAAGCACTGCAATGGAAAATCACTATGAAAGGTGTTACTTGTGTTAAACATAAAAAGCTTTTAAGAAATGTATTTCAAAAGCATGTACATTGAAGTGGATGATCAGAGCACAAATCCGCAATTTGCCGAAAAAGGAAATTAAATGAACATCGCAGAGTATTCTAAAAGAAAAGAGAGATACAGTCAGCAATACAACACAGCGACGCCAATTTCAGACAGAAACAAAATTGAGAACATTAGAACGAAAATACTGTGAACGACAGTGATTACAGGCAAAAAACAAAGTATTGAGAAAACATCAGAACGAACATAACTGGGAAGACAGTGATTAACCAGGCAGATAAAATATTGAGAACATCAGAACGAAATACTGTGAAGACAGTGTTTACAGGCAGAAAAAGAAATTGAGAACATCAGAAACGAAATACGGTGAAGACAGTGTTTAACAGGCAGAAAAAGATTGAGAACATCAGAACTAACGAATACTGTGAAGACCGTGATTTACCAGGCCGGAAAAAGATTGAGACCAGCAGAAAGACAAGACTGTGAAGCACAGTGATTTTAAGAAGAAAAAACTGGAAAATCATTAGAGCTGAAAGAGAAGAACAATAATTAATTGTACAAGCAGTCAAAAAAGTTTGAAAAATCAAAGGATAAATATCGCAGAAGAAACCCAACCTTTAAAGCAACGTGTTTAGTGAATATTCAAAGAATAAATACAGCCAAAAACCCCACATTTAAAGCAAGCGTTACGTGAATACCTCTAAAAAAGAACTAATCATGACAATGAAAATTTTCAGAATGAGTATAATACCGAAAAAAAAGCCAGCTGACCAATCTCGCCAAAACAGAAGGACACAGACAGCAAGATATCGATTTACCCACTATTAATCAGTTTTTCAATGCAGAAGGCAGGTACAGGCCCAGAATTTGTTTGCAAGTGTTTGTCATCGTTTATTGGTTCAGACAAACAGGTTATTGAATGTAAAAGAGATTGCTATAAAATCAGAGGTCCAACAAAATTATCAGATTTGGCTGAAAAGGATGGATTACAAAAAGTATTTACACATATGCAATACTGAATGTTGAAAATAGATGCCAGTTATCAGGTTAATCGCAGCTTGTAAATTGTGGATGATGCATACATGCCATCGTAAAAAATTCTGGGTGGAAGATTGCCTGAAGATAGTATTGCCAACAACTATGGGCATTTGGTGGACATTCCAAAAGAACTAAAAGTTCTAAATCATTGGAGGAACATCTTATTGCACGCCAATATTCCTTTTATGAAGGTTGCTTTGTCTTCCACGTGGGAAAACAGAAAGGCTGTCATGGGCCGTTTTGTTTCATATAACGGGGATTAATAAAACATGGGCAAGGGTTGTCTCCAATATTCTTCCACGTAATGAATATTGTGATTGATCAAATGATAAAAATAAAACTGAAACGGAAATTTGACATATAAAGGCCATTATGAATATAAATATGTCAGCACTGGATCGTGTCAGACATGCACATGTGCTTATTTGGTGAGGACATAATAAGTGGTATATGATGTGAGTTTTTTAATGAGCAGTGGATAAAGCTCTTTGATATGCAGCTGATGACAGTGTGAGAATTGTGATGAATGATTTTGAAATGGAGGAACAAGATGTAACAGATCAAAATTGAAGATGAAGAAAAGTAGTTAACGATGATCCAGAGGAAAAGACATAACATAGAATATTAAAGAACAAAGTGGTCTTTCGTCAGATACATCGCTGCAACCTGTTGACCTCTGGGTTCAGAAATACTTGATCAACATTTTCATGATGTGCTAAATGGTTGGCACCCAGGTGAAGGTAAACAGTCCCTATTAGACTGCTATCCTGATAAATCCAATGAGGCAAAGTGTTTCCCTGTTTCTCTATCCTACTGGTGGCCCAACATTTCATGGATGAAAGGACAGGAAAAGAATCACCATTGTCACGATACTTGCAATGCAAGAATACTAATGCCGATGGGAGCGTTTTGCACAGAACACAGACTTCCTTTTTATGCAGCAATATAGTATCAGAAAACTCGATCAAATTGTATCCAATTGTCTCAATTGCACTGAGGAAAGGCCTCCTGAAAAAATTGCTTAAAAAGTAACAGCAGATATGCTAACAAACTCTGATTCCTTGCAACGAATATTTAACTTAGGGATGAAGGATATAAGTTCTTTAAGACCAGTGAGAGGGACACCCTCCCTATTGATTGTCTACGCAAAAAGATATGTTGGCCATGATCAGACACTAGGCATACCGACCTTTCTTTCCATCTTTTCGATTCTGCTGATCTGCGATGGCCTTAATGATGAGAGTAGAGAAAAAAAAAAAAAAAATTCTTAAGCACAGAAGGGAAACAAATAAATGTTGATGAGCTTGACTGGTCTGAAAAATGTCGGGATCATCAGACGGAAAATCCTGTAACTGCAGCAAGGTATGTTTGATCACAAGATTGCATTGTTTTCGTAAAATGTTCACTAATGTCACGCCGAGCAAAGCCTATCTGGCAAGCTAAAAGCCGACTACTTTATCGTGTTGAATTTCAACAACGTGGTTCGCCTCGATGTTCACTGTCTTTTTTGGGCTGGAAAATGCTCCGAAGCTCATATGATCATGATGCAGGACAATGGATGCTCTGTTTGCTGACTTTCTTGACAACATATATCACTTGTTGAATACCACCAGGAAAATGACACTGTACTTTACGAAACAGGTGAACACTGTTCAGAAGCACAGTACAAGAGACAAAAACATTCAAAACATGTCGGAAGACAAATCCAGTTTGTTAGATTATTTTCAAGACCATTCATCTAGTCGGACTTCATTACTAGCAGGAAACAATGCCAGATGAGTTCAAAGGCAGAGATGAAGATACCACAGCAAGTGCAATTATAAAGAAAGTGAAAAACCGCTTTAAAGTTTGTTTCATCTATTGGGATTAATCAAACTATGTTTGGAAAAAGCATACAACGATTGTTCGTAAAAAGAAAAGTAATTGTCTTGAAAAGAAATCCAAAAGAGTTTGGATAAAATCAGTCTAACAAAGATTTACTGCGTCTGTGCTTGGCAAGGGAATAGGATATTCAGTTATGTTACAGAGCTTTTTTCTGTAGTGGTCTAACTACTTAGTTTACATTACAAAAGCCTGAACCAAGAAATGGGTACTTCTGCTTCAAACGTGCACAAAATGAAGCTTTATGAATGGAAATTTGATGCTAAAGCCACAGTTAACCAGTTTGGGAAACCATCTATCGGCAACAACAGAGAAATTTTGCTCAAGAGGCAGTGTAACAGGCTGACAGGCATGAATTTGATAGGAATGTTCCCGTAAAGTACAATTTATTCCAATTAGGGACAAAATCCTATAAAGGATGAGTTTGCCTTTGCATATGCTCCAAAACCAAAGTGGAAAACGACCAGTCAGATGATGAAAAACAATTTTTTGGATGCACAAGTGTGCAATTGACAGGTACAAGAAACAGACCAGAGAAAGAACCCTCTAGATTAATCTGTGTCTTGCCAGTTTTTGTTCTGAGTACAAGAGTTCTGGACAAAATTCCAGAGGTTTCCTCACAAAAACAAAAACAGCAGAAAATGAAACATGATTAAACTCAACATAACAACAATGGCACTGTAAAGCGGAGGACCACGACACACTGACCTGGCAGACTTCCAGTGAGTGAGGTATCCAAGGTTTTCCCCCACACAAGGATCCAGAAAAAATATTATTATTTCATTTGTGTGCAAGCTTTTTCTTTACCACCTTATGATGACTCCTGAATCTGAAGCCTAGCAAGTATGACACATATGAGGGGTTGACATCAGTGGTGTCAATAAAAGATTGGTTTTTGTAAGTGAAACAACGTCAAATAAATTGTTGATGGCAACAAGAGCATTGTGTGAAAAGGAAAGTGATAACAATAGAACAAGCTAAACAGCTTTTGGAGCAGGATATTGATTTAGAAAGATGCCTTGGCCCAGATATGTCCTGAAAACCGAAAAAACAGCTTGATGACATGCCATAGAACTGATGAAGGATAAATTAATGGTCGATGAAGGATGGACAGCCAAGAACATTATCCAGATCTTATAGCTAACCTCTGCAAACTGTGTGTACCATTGAAACAACCACACTATGATGCCTAGAGATGAGGCATTGAATTTACTAAGATCATTAAAACGAGGAACAATCTGCTGTGTTCTACAAAGTGCAAAAAGTGGTGTCTACAGAAAGTACTTGGACAAAACCCTGAACCATTTTCGATTATTTTCTTACTTGGTGGAGCAGGTACAGGAACCAAGTCAATCTATATTCAGCAATTCAATATGACTCGTGCAGACTTTTATCTCCAGTCTTTCTGGAAATCGCTGTATAGACAGTTACTGTACTTCTGACAGCTTCAACTGGGAAGTAGTTGCCTAGCGGTGCATTGGATGGGGAAACAATACATAATAAACTTGCAATTTGGTGGCAAATGTCAGACTGCCATATCAGCCTCTTAGCGATGGAAACATAAAACTCATTACGCACAAAATTGGGTACTTTGCAAATTTTAATTATCGATGAAGTGGCTATGGTTGAAACCCTCGTCTTTTTGTACATACTCATGGATTTGAACTTGCTGAATTAACTAAAGTTGTTCGACAACAGATCCATTTTTGCTGAAATGTTCAATCGGCTGAGAGTACACCAGATAAAGGAAACAAGATGTCTTTCAACTAATGTACATTGCCCTATGTGTTTAAAACAATGTGAAACTGGATGAGAAGTCAGTATATGCTTATTCACATATTTGCTTACCAATGCTGAAGTTAGTTGATACTTAATCATTTCTCTTAATTTGTTTTTTAATTGCTGAAACGGGACTGACACATGTTGCCCAGAGGCAAGCCATTATAAAGGCTAAAGATTATGATCAAAAATTTCAAACAACTGGACGATTATGGCACTAAAGAGTTGGATTTCATACTAAAGTTTTCAACTCTCTTTTGTCTAAATGTGTTTTCCCTTGGTATTGGGAGCACAGGTTTTTATGCTTAAAAAAAAATTAACACCTGTAGGGAGGTTGCTGCTCCACCCCCCGGTTCTGGTCAAAGGAGCGTTTGGTAACAGTTGTCACAGTAACTGTAATTAGTCAAACCCCGTCAATGACTGTAGATTTTTGGTTTTACCATCCAGCTATACATTGTGGAAGTTTGATGTCCAACTGTCGGTAAAATTCAGAGGATCTTATAAAAACCGCCAGAGATTTTTCCCAAATTCAACAGATAATTGACGTACCAAGACATGTCAGTATTGCAGATATCAAATGATGGTGGTATAAGAACGTTCGTTTCCCCTCTACAGATTTGGCCATTGGGCATGCACAGTGTCATAAAGTGCCAAGGACTTCACATGAAGACAGAGCTGTGTATCACGTAAGAAAATCCTTAAAGCAGGGCACAGCATATGTTGCATTGAGCCGAGTAAGATCTCTTAGTGGTAATTAATAAGTTAGGACTTTAAAGAGGTCTGCCATATTTTGTAATGACCAAAATTGAGTTGGCTATGAAAGATAGCCCAAAAATGTCCCTATGGAAAAGGACAGTTTTCACTGAATCATCTTGGTAGCATTCAAATTAGCATTGCTTATGTATTATAAGTTATCACCAGCTCATTTTCAGGACGTTTCTTTTTTGCACATACAGTTTAATGAATGCTGATTGTATTTTTTTTTGACAGAAACCTGGCTAAATGCTGATGACAAAGCACAAGAACCACCAATACCAGAATTTGTATTCAAGCACAATCCAAGAGCTAAGTGTTATGACAACAGTACAGCTCTTTATACTGAATTACAAACATCAGAGAGGGGGTGGAGTTGGTTTTGTATTGTTCTGAGAAACAATTGAGTGTAACCCATTTTTACTCCTGAGTACTGGACTTAGAATGCTTCTATTTTATAGTTCCACATGTCAATTTGATTGCTGCACTTTTGTATAGGCCCAATATAATATAAAATGACAGTTTCGACAGCAGCTATTACATGTTATTGAAGAGATAGAACCAAGCATCCAGGAAAGAAAATGATAATGGAGACTTTAATGAAGACATTGTTACTTCATCTACAGTTATGAAATTAATGGAACAACATGGATACAATAAACATGGTAACAAAATCCAAACCACAGAAAAAGGAACCTTAATAGACCATGTTTATACAAAAAAGATATAGTAGGCATATAGTGTCAATGTTGTGCAAACTTACTATAGTTTTCATCAGGCAATACTCATTTCACTGTTGTTGATCTAATATGTATAAGTATATGTGTGAAGCTTCCGCCTGCCAGTGGGGGAGGGGGGGTAGGGAGGCAAGACATTATAAACGAGGCGGCTCCCTAGGGTGGTGTTAGGTACTGGAGACTTGGGTTGGCTGACACGAGGGGTTGATTGGTACAGGCTTTATATCTTTTTAAGTTTGCATCTTTGCAACCTTTAAAAATCAATTTAATTATGATTCAAGCAAACCGTTAATTTTTCATCACTTCTTCCTCAAGTAGGAAATAGGTAATTTGCGCTCAACATGCTCTGCGGGTTCCTTGGATGTACAGCCATTTTTTCAAGTTCCCTCTATGGAATCAAACCATAATTCCATGTTATACACGTCCACCAGTTAGGCAAATAAAGTACTATTTAACTTTTGTTACAAATACACCCCTGCTACTTATGACTTGTTTTGTGCTCCAGGGTCCACACCATATGTTTGTTTTTTTAGCTGTGCCAATCAACCCCCCATAACTCATAGCCACAGGAATGGATTTTGAGTACAACCTATTGGCAATTTAACACTTTTTATTTAGTTGTTTTAAACCAGTACAATGGTTAATTTTGCTATGTCATTTCTTTTTAATTTCCATTTCCATTCCATAGCAGTACAATGGCAATATAATATATTTGTATTTTATTCATTTTTCCCCCATGTTTTGGACTGTATTTTTTTTTTTTGTGCAATAATTTTAAAGTGTTGTTTAAACTTGTGTCGCAGGCCAATCCAGTCTCTTTTTTTTTTTTTTTTTTTTTTTTTTTTTTTTTTTGTTTTTTTAAGCTTGAATCAGCAGTTATGCTATTATGGCAAAACCACACTGATTAGTGCTGTTATTTCATAGCATGGCCATAGCTTTACCATTTAGGAGGAGGCTAGACCTTCATATTGGGTCTTCAGGTTTCTGGGTTTTCAAATGGCATTAATTTGACATTTTTAATCTTTAGTCGTGCTCTAGAATTGTTTTTTTTTTTTTTTTTTTGTGGACCAGTTCTGAACAGGTATTTAGAATGGCATCCAACAAGCTATGTTTCATTGCGTTAAAGTACTTGCATGTTTTTATACTTATAGCACTGTTTTAAATTTAGTATTATGATGTCAATGTAATTTTGGTGTAGAGCTTTGTGTAGAGTGATTTTATTTATAAATTAGGTAAAATCATAGAAACGTGGCCAAAAACCAATGTTAAGATGCCTGTAACGTAGGGTTACTTTCACAGTCTACAAAGAAATCTTTCTCAAGCCACAAACAAACTGGAGATTATGAAAAACAACTGAACTAAATATTAGCATATCATCCTTCACCTGGTTAAAAGAAGACGTGACCTTCTCTTGGTTCCAAAACAAAAAGAACATGTTTCATGTCTTACCATCTGGTATGCAACAACACAGCAGAAAAGTCTTAGTGTTCTTAATATTGCATAAACTACATTAAACACAAAGTGTTGTTTTATTGTTTTGTAGGACTATGAGGACACTACAACTTGCACTATGAGGACACTACAAACTCATCTAGAGCACCTTCTACTGACTATCCGATTATCCACAACAAAAAAAAAAAAACATCCTCCATGTCTTGCACCAAACAACCAAAAAGAAAACAAAGAGTGGATTTTCACTAAAATCATGCTACTAAACAGAGACTTGATGTGAGTACTTAAATTTTTTTTAATAATAATGCTGTTTTTTTCATATTTTATTTTTGATGTTATCATTATTAATTATGTTAAAACAATTGATAACATAACTTTTCCTTTTGTGTATGTTGTAGAAAATCTGTTGAGGTACATTACAAAATAATACAGGTTGATAGCTAGTTTTACATAATCATGACTACAAGCGTACTGTCCTTGAAGTCATTCACGGCAGAAACTGTTAAGAACAGGACAGAAGTACCAAAAGAACCCCTTATTATTACAGTTTTGTATTTCAATGTGGATACAATATATCTTCAATTCATTTTTTTTTATTGAATTGTTTGTAGGTATAGTTGTAACTGCAATGTAAACAAAAAATTATACTGCAGTTACAAGTGATATATTTGTTACTTATATCAACTTACAAATGCACTTAACTATGTAGTGGCAAATTCCCATTGGTGTGGTTTTGCATAATAGCCAAACCTCAAGTGTAGAACTCAAAAACTTGCTGGTTCAAGCTTAAGCCAGGTCAACAAAGCCATTAGGCATGACCCATTTTCTTTGATTTCTCATGTTCTGTTCTGTTTTTGGAATCCTTTTTGTTGTTCATTTTGTTAAATTTTTACTGCGTTTATTTTATAGTTTTCTGTGTTTAGTTCTTTTCTCTGAGCTGCAAGTTTCTAGTATATTGTCATGTTTCCTTGGTTAGCAATTATGTTCACTTGTGTTTAGTTTAGTTCATCTTTATCTCTGTGTATTTCAACTCTTCAGTTCATTGATATTGTTTGTCTCAGTTTGCAAAGCTGTTTAGTTTTGTTTCATGTTGATTTAATTTCTATTGCCATTGGCAACCTTGGCTTCTGATTTCAGTGCTATGCCCTGTCATGTCACTGCTCCCAACGGAGGTCCTGATCCTTCTGACTGCACCCTGATCTGTCCATCTCCCTGGCTCCGCAACATACTTCCAGACTTCTGGTTCAGCAGCATAACCTTTGTTTTCCAGCTTCTAGCTCCATATTAGTGTCCAGTGGCTTCCTTACTGTTCATTAGTCTTGTATCTCCTGGCTGCACAATGGGACTAAACATCCATCTGGCTCCATCAAGGTATCCGACTTTCTCATTCTTGCTGAACAAAATAAAATAATTAAATCTTCTTCAGATAGAGTTGAATGTGACTGTTTTTATTATTTATAAATTCTATTTAAATGTTATATGAATTCTGATTTTCATATGTGTATTATCTGTTATATTTTTAATATTACAGACAACTACAATAATGACAATTTTTTTTATTGTGTGGTAAGACTACGACAAAAACTATACCTCATCTGTCACCTAGTTCGAAACAATTGACTATGCATGCCCCTTCCCAATCCTTCAGCTGCCCTGGGGGTCCTACAACATCTTCGACCTCCACCATCTTCGTCACTCCCACTGGCTCCATCTCATTCAGCAGATCTTCCATCTCCACTTTGTCACTCAGGTCCACTCAATTGTCACTTGCTCCGTCTTGATCTCCACCATTACTGGCTTTGACTTGGTCTTCTCCGTCCTTGGATCCAAGTGGATCTCCAACCATCTAGTTCCATCTAGACATCTTCTCTGGCCATTCTTACTCACACAAAAAAATCCTTCACAGGAGACTTAATGTAAGCATATTTGCTCTATATAAATGCTATTTTTGCATATGTTTTTGATATGTATATTATTTGTTAATCTGCTTAAACATGGCATAAAATTACAATAAACAACTATACTTTTTTTACTGTTTTGTAGGAGTACGAGCACAATACACATCATCTGTTATTTTTCGTAATTCAACAAGTATGCTCCTACATCTTATTTCCTCTAGCTCTGCGATCTTCATCATTCCCCCCCGACTCCACCCTCAGTCTGCCGATCTTCTGTCTCACCTTGGCCCTCCAGTCCAGTGGCATTATACTGGTTCTCCAGCAGTTTGGCACCATCTTGGTCTCCAGCTTTCCTGATTTCACCTTGGTCTTCCATCTACTCAACTCTGTCCTGGTTTGCCTCATCCATGGCTCCACAGTCTCTCTATCTTTGTGGCTCCATCAAAGCATCCCTCCCTCCCAGTTTTGCTAAACAAGACATCTTTACAGATACATGATGTGAGTATAATTATTATTTATAAATATTGTTTTGCATATGTTTTTCACATGTACATTATTTCTTAATGTATTGAGTTTTAGGACTATGAGAACACTATTCATAATCTAACAACTTTTAGTTTAAAATAAATAACTCTGCCAATACCTTCAAATCATTTGGGTCCAATGTACTCAATCCCTCCAGCTCCACCATCTTCAACACTCCCACTGGCTCTTCCTCGGTTCTGCAGATCTTCTACATCCACCTAGGCCCTCAAGCCCTGCTGTATTACCCTGGTTGTCCAGTCATCTGGTTACATCCATCTTGGTATCAAGACATCCTGACTCTGCCTTGGCCTTCTGTCTGGTCTGCACAGCCTGAGGATCGACAATGGGTCTCCATTGCTCCGGTTCCATCAAGGCATCCCACTATGCCATTTCTGCCATGACACCCTAAATTACTTTTACAGTGGTCTCTTCTTCCACTGCACACCCGTGACCTCTTCCTTCACCACTTGTGCAGTAGTCTCTTCCTCTGCCAGCTCCACTGTAGTCTCTTACCCCCACCATCACACTGGCTGTTAAAAAAAGTCATAAGCTGCCTTTTGGAAAGGCAGGTACTTTCATGTTCTGTTTCTGCTCACGGGAGTTTATATTTATATTTAGTTCCTGTTTTCTGAGGTGCCAATATACATTTTCACTGTGGTTTTGATTTGTTTAATTAGTTGCATATTAGGTTAACCTGTGTTTATTGAATTTATTGTTATTTATATGTATGTATTTGATATTTCCTAAATCTTTCCAGAGCTATTTTTTTTTTTTTTTTTTTTTTTTTTTTTTTGTTTGTTTTTTGTTTGTATTTTCTGTGCTTTGAATAATTTTATTAATTAGATTAATAAAAGGACTGTTAACAAGCCTCTGCTTTCCTTGCTGGCCTGGATGTAACAATATCCTTGAGAAAAGCAATTGAGATGGTCCAGATACACGTGTTTTGTATCTGAAACTACATATCATTACATCATTTCACTTTAAAACATAAAATGGCAGTCTACTTACAATGTGCATTTTAAAAAATGCATTTATTCATTTATTTAGTTTTAGAGACACATTGTACTTAATATCAAATTAATCGTTGCCTTATATATAAATTATAAAACACAAAATACAATATGTTTGGTTTAGTACCGACTGAATGATTAAGACTACTGTTACTTGTCTGTATGCTTATATTATTCCGAAATGGCCTATGAACTGAATACAACTGTGTAAAGGTTGTATATTTTCTATTTTCTAAACCATCATAGACGGAATGTTCCCGAGAATGCTGCACGAGCTTGTGGCGCCATCTGCAGCTTCAAGTACTTCAAAGCGGCAAATGAGTATAATCGGCAATGAAGCGTGTAGTCCTCCTAACTTTTTATGAATGGTGGTGAGAATGTGAGATTGCTTGTAATAACATACAAAACGGTTGTGATGTAATTATACAAATAAAGGCTATATGACGCGTTACATGTATGCTGTATTAGGCAACTTTGTTTTCAGTGTTGGTTCACTATGCCTTGTTAGGGCCCGAGCCAATGGGCGCAGGGCCCTCTTGTTCCCCTAAGGCAGTGGTGTCAAACTGAATTCCTGGAGGGCTGGAGCCCTGCTGAGGTTTTGTTCCAACCCTGTGCCAACACACATACCATGCAGATTTCAAATAAGCCTGAAGGACTTGATTATTTCGATCAGGTGTGTTTTATTTAGGGTTGAATCTAAACTCTGCAGGGCTCCGGCCCCTCCAGGAATTGTCTTATGTTTGACAGCCCCTGCCCTAAGGATTATTATTAGGGCCCGAGCCAATGGGCGCAGGGCCCTCTTGTTTCCGTAAGGATTATTCTTCTTTAGCCCTATTGTTCTTCTAAGGATTATTCTTCTTAATTGTGGGCCTTAACATGCTCAAAAACTCTTGAAAATTGGCACACACATTGGAACCTGCGGCCATCAGGACGCCACAGAGGCTGTAACCCGGGTGTGGCACAGGGGCTCTATGGTGCCCCCTGAAACACCGTCAGAAATCTTGAACCATAGCTCAGACATACTTGCATGTATTTAAATGAAACTCTGTACACTTATTGATCTCATTGAGCTGAACAACTTTTGCACTCTATGTAATAGGCTCCACCCAACAGGAAGTCAGCTATTCAGGGCTGTTTAAAAAAAGCATGCTCTGGAATTTGAAATACTACCTCTGAGGACTTTTCAAACGTTCGCCTCGAAACTTGGTGAACATGATCTCAAGACATTGGGGATGCAAAATTGCCAGGGGATTTTTGATATCTCGTACGGTTTGCCTGTGGTGAGGTGTTGAAATTAGGGCGAAAAATGACAAGCAGGAAATGTCTAATAACATCCACATACAATTCCTTGATTTTGATCAAACTTCATTGTTTTGTTTGTTGTATAATACCAATAGCATATATGTAACTATTACGAGTCAAAGTTATAGTGCTACCAACTGGCAGCAGGAAGTGTTTCATTTTCAAAATGCTTTGAATTCAGCATCTTATTTTTACTCGATTTGCTTCAAACTCCATCAGAATAATTACAAAACACTGCCGATGTAAATCTGTTGTGAGGATATTGATAGCTAATATAGTGTTGTCATGGCAACGTGTCAAACTTGAATATTCTGTTCTGGTGATTTTGAGGCAGATAACATGCTCAGAATTACATGAAACTCAAAACATATTAATCACAGATAGAACATGGCAAAAGATCATAAAAGGGCGTGAAGGAGGCACTCTATAGCGCCACCTTTTGTCAAAAGTGGTGGGGGGGGGGTTAGTTTTAGGTACAGACACCAATCTCGGTACATATATTGTTCTTATCAAGACAGACAACTTTCTATTTTACAGTCATCAGCTACGACCAACAGGAAGTCGGCTATTTTGGTTTAAATGTGGATTTTTGGAAAAATATTGCTGTGAATTAATGCATACTGCTCAGAGGAGAGTTACACTATACATACCAAACTTTTTCTACATGATGCCAAAACATTGAGGAACTTAAATTGCGAATGGATTTTGGATAGCTTGAACAGCAAGGGAAACATTAATTGTCTTGTATTTTTAAATTGCAGCTTGCAAACACTTCAAAACCATTTTTCATACATAGAACAAGTCATTCTGAGGAAACATGCATAGTTTCACGATTTTACAACACTGTATGGATAACAGAAAATTAAAAAACTGTCAGACATCTGATCTCACTCTGAGGCCACTCTCTCTGTGTGAGGGAAGGGAGGGGCTGAGTGACTGACTTTGTTGTTGGTGACTGAGTGTGTGAAGCGGGAGGTTGGGGGGGGTTGAGGGCTTGGCTGACAGAGAGAGAGAGACAGAGAAATAGAGAGTTAACATCTCTTTAATCACCAGAAAAGAAAAAAAAAGAAAAAAAATTCAGTAATTGAGTGTTGTTGTTTTTTTTTTGTTTTTTTTTTTATCTTACAGCTGAAGAAATCTCTTAGGCCTTATCCTTTTCTGTCAGTTTTAGGGACAAAAAAAACCTAGTACAACCTGTTGGGCTCAGACAACATGACTTTTTTATAATTAGGTTAAGAATTATTTTAACTGCAACATAAAAAGATTTTAAAAAATACATACACGTAGATTTATATTTTTTTTTATTCTGTAATTAAATTTGAAACTTATTTGGTACTGACCTATGACAGACATCCTGTGACATGACATTTATCTGAATTTACACAATCTCATCGATGTAACAGTAAAACAGTTCAGCTCACAGATGAAGACTAAGCTCTAATGCAAGCAAAAATATTTTACAAATGCTTATAGATCAATAAAATCGTTTTAAAAATGCTTTTTCACCAAGTGCATAATAATTACACACATTGATATTCTGATTATATTTTTTTTCCAAGCATTTTTTTACCAATTCCAAATCACATCAATCTCAATAACTACTATACATTTGTTATTTAATCATTTATGAGTGATATATAATTGTCCTTGAAGTGAAAAACTACTTATATTCAGCAGTGCTGAATTATTAGGCATGATTTCTTGCCATGCATTGGTCATAGAGCACATTGTAGAGGTGCCTCAGGTGTTGAAATAGATTTCTTATACATTATACAGGTTCACACGTACTCTGTTTTCAGTGCATATTTAGTAGGCTATGTCTATGCGGTGCAGAAGCAGCAGCGAGAGCGAGTTATTGTAACGCGAAAGCATATTAAAATAATGCAAGAGCGCCAATCTGTCCGCTCGCACGCAGATTTAGTTTTCTTTGTCACAAAACCAGACAACCGTGCTCAGATACATGCTGCTCTCGCTCGGAGAGAGCGCGCACATTTAAAACGCATCTCCTCTGCTCAAACGGTGTCCTGTGCAGTCACAACTCTCTCTATGCTCATGAGCTAGATATTCATTCTTTTCACACCTTTTTATTTCTAACCTATTCTGTTCACATCTTTTACCATGTGCAGTTTGAACGCTCTGATCCATTAACATGGGCTCTGAAAAAATACGGATTACAGATAGAGCTCGTGAACCTGGAGTTATGTAGTAATATGCCCAGTCTGTCCTGTTCTCGCGCTCCATTTAGGCGCGGCTTCATTCTAACTGGTTCAGATAGCAACACCAAACGTGCAGTGTGTAATTCCAATCATGGCCATCACTAGATGGCGCTATAGGATTACTTTTAAATAATTGTTGTAGAAACGTGTATAGAGCCTTTAAATCATTTATAAAAACCTTTCAAATAAAAATAATATGTATTTTAAAAAGCTAATGAATTTTACTGGTAATATAGTTTTATATAATAATTTCACAAATGTTTATAGATAATTTTTAACACATATCAGTATTAATGATAGATAGACAATGGCAAAAGCTCATAAACGGGCGTGGAGGAGGCACTCTATAGCGCCACCTTTTGTCAAAAGTGGGGGGGGGGTAAGTTTTAGCTACAGACACCAAACTCAGAAATAAATTGTTTTTATCAAGACGGACAACTTTCTAATTTACAGTCATCAGCTACGACCAACAAGAAGAGGGCTATTTTGGTTTAAATGTGGATTTTTTTGAAAAATATTGCTGTAAATTAATTCATACTCCTCCAAGAAGAAACAAGTAGTTCACACCAAACTTTGTCAACATGATGCCAATATACTGAAGATGTTAAAATGCGAACGGGTTTAGGATACCTTGAACTGTGTGGCCATAGCGATTTATTAAAGTAACATTAAAAAATGCAACAGTTATTTTCTTATATCTTTTCAATTCTTTATTCTAACCCTTCATAATTTTTTACATATGTAGTAGAAGTCATTCTTAGAAAACACAGTAAGTTTCATAACTTTATCAAGCTCATGGGCCACCACAAAATTAAAACTATCACAAACATAATGAAAAGTGGAACACTGTAATACCAAGTATGACCACGCGATGGAGGCATAAGATTATTAATTCTCTGTGTATGAAAGAATGAAATTAAATGCATAGAAATGCATTGTACTCTCAGTATTCTTTTAAATAATTATTGTAGAAATGTGTATAGAGCATTTAAATCATTTATAAAAATCTTAAAAAAAAATATGTATTTGAAAAAGCTAATGAATTTTACTGGTAATATAGTTTTATATAATAATTTCACAAACATTTATAGATTGTTAAAAGGATTTTTAAAAAATGTTATGGAGCATGAAAAGTGTTGGCAACAATTTATAGTAAGCTCTTTTTGGTTTACATTAGTTAATGCAATAACTAACATGAACTAACAATGAACAATCTATTTTTTTTATGATTTTTTATTATTTTTTTTTTTTGTTTGTTAATATTATTAAAAAATATTAATGCTCATGTTATTTCACAGTACATAAACTATCTTAAAATAAAATTGTAAATAAAAAATGTATTAGTAAACAATGTATTAAAATATGTTTACCTAAGCTTTAACATATATATATATATATATATATATATATATATATATATATATGAAGAAAATATATATATGTGTGTGTGTGTGTGTGTGTGTGTGTGTTAAATAATATAGTTAAATAATATAGTCTTTAACATTAGTACAAGCTAAGTATGAACAACATATTTTTTGTTTGTGTTAGTAAAAAAATAATATGTTAATTCATGGTACAGTAACTGATGTACATTAACTATAAATTTTAATTAATAATGTAGTAATCCATTTTGAACATAATATTAACTAAGATTCATAAATGCAGTATAAATTATGTACATGTTAACTTATATAATGTTAAAAACTAAATCCTTATTAAAAAGTGTTAGAATAATTTTAGAATAATATATATATATACATATTGTTCTTTGTGTGTTTGTGTGTGTGTGTGTGTGTGTATGTGTGTGTGTGTGTGTGTGTGTGAGTGTGTGAGAAAGACAGAGAGACAGAGACTCACATTAATAAATGCCATACAATTGTTGTTAATGTAATTTAATATAATTAATGTTAATAACTGAAACCTTATTGGAAGTGTTAGTCGAGTTTTATATATTGTGTTGTGTGTGTGTCTCTTGATGGTTCGGATTAACCCTTTCATTGCTGTATCCCTTAAATCCAAACTGCTAAATTAAGTGTGCCCAATCCTGTTCCTGGTGATCGACTGTCCTGCAAAGTTCAGCTCCAACTCTAATCAGTCACACCTACCTTTAATTTTCAAGCAAACCTGAAGACATTAATTAGTTGTTTCAGGTGTATTTGATTAGGGCTGCAGCAAAACTTTGCAGGACAGTTGATCGCCATTAACAGAGTTGGATGCCCCTGTGCTAGAGGGTTACTGAATATGTGTCCACTGGGCACAATTTTCCTGATGCCATCGGGGTGGCCTTTCTGCTGACAGCTCGGACCCGCCATCGCTGCTTGCAGCTATATTTTGCAATTTGGAATGCAACATTGGAATAGTTTATATCTGTTGTTGTTTACAAATAGAATATTCAGTTTCACATGATCCTTCAGAAACAAATATAATATGCTGATTTACTGCCCAAGAAACATTTACTATTTATTATTATGAATGTTAAAAACATGTTTTGCTCCTTAACATTTTTGTGGAAAAAATGATACATTTGTGACGAAAAGTGAGAATAGTGAAGACATTTAAACTGTTTAAAATGATTTTTTTTAAATAAATACTTTAACAAATTTTAAAAAATATATATTTGGCAAATGCAAATAAATGCTGTTCATTGAACTTTCTATAAAAAATCCTGAAAATTAAAATCACCAAAAGTATCACCATTTCCACACATTAGGAAGCACAACTGTTTTCAACAATAATAATCAGAATTGTTTATTGGCAAAATTATGTCTGTAACACAACGAAGTAAGGAACTGTTACAATTTTAAGTTAGGTAGGGCACTTTCAGCTGTGAGTCCCATAACAGGGGTGCTGGCTAACAGTTAATGGCTTACCACTTTTGACCAACAGGTGGCGCTGTAATCAAATGATTTGGGTGTGTTCTGTGTGAGGTGACAATGCCTGTTACAAAGTTTGGTGTCAGTATGCCAAAGCATTGCAGAGATACAGGCTGAAGTGTCATTTTGGCATCATGCTTGAAATTCGTCGCTGTGGTATGCGAAAATGGTTTTGTCTATCGATACAAAATCCACAACGTTTTTTCAGCACAGTCTTAAGATCATCTGATTCAATTTTGGTGAAAATCGGACCTACGGTTGATGAGGAGTTCGAAAAAAGTAGGTTTTCAACATAAATCAAAATGGCGGACAGGAAGTTCAGCGTACTCTGGCATATTTGGTATCTATGTTGTCGGCATAAGCCAAGGAATATTTTGAGACCAGTTTCATTGCAATAGGCTAATGCAATAAAAAGTTATTAGCATTTTTATAAATGTAATTATTACTGGTTAATGAATGATTTATTACTCTTGACCAATAGGTGGCGCTGTTACCAAATTGATGTGGCATGGTCCGTCTGAGGTGACAATGGCACATACAAAGTTTGGTACAAATATGTCAAAGCTTTGCCGAGATACAGCCTCAGATGTATTTTGGCATCTTATGAACAAATTCGTTGATGCGCTAAACGAAAACCGTTTCGTATATCAACACGATATCCATAACTTTTTGTCAGCACACTCTGAAGATGATCCGAACCAAATTTGGTGGAAATCGGACTAACGGTCTAGGAGGAGTTCGAAAAAGTAGGTTTTCAACTTTAATTAAGATGGCGGACAGGAAGTATTCGCCAATTTTGGCATAATTGATATAGATGTTCTCGGCATGACCCAAAGAATATAGAGAGACCACTTTCATTTCAATAGTCTAATTTATTCAAACGTTATTTGCATATATTAGATATTTCATTATAACTTTTGACCACAAGGTGGCGCTGCCACCAAACTTTTTGAGTAGCTTCAGGGCATGGAGCCAAACATTTTTTGTAATTATTTTCGTAGCGATACGATAATGCGTTCAAAAAATACAGCATTTTGAAAACATAATTCAAAATGGCCGACACCTAAAATGGTCGACACGGGAAAATTGGATATCATTTGACTTGACATGACCCACCGAATCTAATGAGACCAGTTTTGTGATTTTTGGCCAAACCATTCAGAAGTTATAAGCAAAAATATGCATTTTTTATATCTCCTGACCACTAGGTGGCGCTGCGTCGAAACACTGCAGGTAGTCTCAGGTCATGCTTGTTATTACATACACCAAGTTTGGTCTCAATACGCCAAACCGTTGCAGAGTTATAGCCTCACAAGCATTTTTGCGTGCTTTTCGTAGAATTTGTTTGCGTGGTATTCGAGAACGTTTGGACGAATCAACTTGAATTCCATAACTTTTTGCCAGCATGGTCTGAAGATGATCTGAGCCAATTTTCATGAAAATCAGATTAACCGTCTAGGACGAGTTCGAAAAAGTAGGTTTTTTGAACAATTGAAAATAGCGAAAAAACTAAACCTTGCGATTTTTGAATTTTGGGATTCATTCGACTCGGACTGAGCCAAGGATTCAGAGGAAAAAAGAATTTTAATTTTGTGGCTTACCGTTCAAAAGTTTTTAGCATAAAAATATTGAAACTTTGGACAAGTGGTGGCGCTAGAGAGTAGGAGCTAGAGACTTCAAATTTGCTATAGTTAATGCTGGGACTGTCCTCTATCAGTGTGCCAAATTATACAACTTCCCCGCAATCGGTTCTATGGGCTGCCATAGACTTGCGGCGGAAGAAGAAGAAGAAGAAGAAGAAGAAGAAGAAGAAGAAGAAGAAGAAGAAGAAGAAGAATAATTATATATGGCAGCAGCAATTATGGGGCCAAGCACTACAGGAGCAAGATTCAGACAAACAGCGGGAATGAGTGATTAAAACCGTTTTAAGAATATTTTAGGCAAAATGGCATGAAAACAATAAAGACAACAACAAGTAATAGGATTTGTTTGGCTTATCATGTTTGACCAGTAGGTTGCGCTGTTTCCAAATTAGTGTGGAATGGTCAGTGTGAGGTGACTATTGCACATACATAATATGTTGTCAGTATGCCAAAGCTTTGAAGAGATATAGCCTTGGAGTCATTTTGACGCAGTGCTTAAAGTTTATAGCAGTGCTGTACGATAACGGTTGCGTCTATCGACACGAAATCCATAAATTTTTTTCAGCACAGTCTGAAGATGATTGTACTCGATTTTGGTGAAAATCGGACCAACGGTTGATGAGGAGTGCAAAAAAGTATGTTTTCAACATAAATCAAAATGGCCGACAGAAAGTTTGGCTTATTATGACATAATAGATATGTATGTTGTCGGCATGACCCAAGGAATATTTTGAGACCAGTTTCATTACAATAGGTCAATGAAATCAAAAGTTATGAAATTTTTCAAAAATGCTAATAATTAAGAATTAATGAATGTTTATTACTCCAGACCAATAGGTGGCGCTGTTACCAAATTGATGTGGCGTGATCAATTTGTGGTGACAATGGCACATGCAAAGTTTGCTGTAAATATGTCAAAGCTTTGCAGAGATACAGCCTCAGATGTATTTTGGCATCTTACGAACAAATTCGTTGATGCGCTAAACGAAAACTTTTTCGTATATCGAAACGAAATCCATAACTTTTTGTCAGCTTGGTCTGAAGATGATCCGAACCAAATTTGGTGAAAATCGGACTAACGGTCTAGGAGGAGTTCGAAAAAGTAGGTTTTCAACTTTAATTTTAATGGTGGACAGGAAGTATGGCCAATTTTGGAATAATTGGTATCGATGTTCTCGGCATGACCCAAAGAATATAGCGACATGACTTTCATTGCAATAGTCTAATTTTTTCAAAAGTTATTAGCGTATTTATTATATTTCATTATAACTTTTGACCACAAGGTGGCGCTGCCACCAAAGTTTTTGAGTAGCTTCAGGGCATGGAGCCAAACATTTTTGTAATTATTTTCGTAGCGATATGATAATGCGTTCAAAAAATACAGCATTTTGAAACATAATTCAAAATGGCCGACACCTAAAATGGCCGACATGGGAAAATTGGATATCGTTCAACTCGGCATGACCCACCGAATCTAAAGAGATCAGTTTTGTGATTTTTGGTCAAACCATTCAGAAGTTATAAGCAAAAATATGCATTTTTCATATCTCCTGACCACTAGGTGGCGCTGCGTCGAAACACTGCAGGTAGTCTCAGGTCATGCTTGTTATAACACACACCATGTTTGGTCTCAATACGCCAAACCGTTGCGGAGTTATTGCCTCACAAGCATTTTTGCGTGCTTTTCGTAGAATTTGTTCACGTGGTATTCGAGAACGGTTGGACAAATCAACTTGAATTCCATAACTTTTTGCCGGCATCATCTTAAGATGATCTGAGCCAATTTTCGTGAAAATCGGACTAACCGCCTAGGACGAGTTCGAAAAAGTAGGTTTTTTGAAAAATTGAAAATAGCGAAAAAACTACACCTTGCGATTTTTGAATTTCGGGGTTCATTTGACTTGGCCTGAGCCAAGGATTCAGAGGAAAAAAGAATTTTCATTTTGTGGCTTACGGTTCAAAAGTTATTAGCATAAAAATATTGAAATTTTGGACAAGTGGTGGCGCTAGAGAGTTGGAGTTAGAGACTTCAAATTTGCTATAGTTAATGCTGGGACTGTCCTCTATCAGTGTGCCAAATTATACAACTTTCCCGCAATCGGTTCTATGGGCTGCCATAGACTTGCGGCAGAAGAAGAAGAAGAAGAAGAAGAAGAAGAAGAAGAAGAAGAAGAAGAAGAAGAAGAAGCAGAAGCAGAAGAAGAAGAATAACGCCAACGGATACAATAGGTGCCTACGCATCTTCGGTGCTTGGCCCCTAATAACGCCAACGGTTTCAATAGGTGCCTACGCACCTTCGGTGCTTTGCCCCTAAATATAGCTGCAAGCAGCAATTGCGGGGCCAAGCACTCCAGCGGCAAATTGAGGAGCTAAGCATGGCATGGAGCATCACACCAAAAGCAACAATAAGAAATTACAGCAATTTTAGGGTGATTGTAATTGAAATGGTGGAAAAGTCATAAATACAAGAACTAGTATTATGATTAAATGGCTTATCACTTTTGACCAACAGCTGGCGCTGTAATCAAATCATTTTGGTGTGTTCTGTGTGTGAGGTGACAATGCCACACACAAAGTTTGCTGTCAGTATGCCAAACCATTGCAGAAATACAGGCTGAAGTGTCATTTTGGGATCATGCCTGAAATTCGTCGCTGTGGTATGCGAAAACGGTTTTGTCTATCGATACAAAATCCATAACATTTTGTCAGCACAGTCTGAAGATCATCTGATTAAATTTTGTTGAAAATCGGACCAACGGTTGATGAGGAGTTCGAAAAAGTAGGTTTTCAACATAAATCAAAATGGCGGACAGGAAGTTCAGCGTACTGTGGCATATTTGGTATCTATGTTGTCGGCATAAGCCAAGGAATATTTGGAGACCAGTTTCATTGCAATAGGCTAATGCAATAAAAAGTTATTAGCATTTTTATAAATGTAATTATTAATGAGTAATGAATGATTTATTACTCTTGACCAATAGGTGGCACTGTTACAAAATTGATGTGGCATGGCCAGTCTGAGGTGGCAATGTCACATACAAAGTTTGGTGCAAATATGTCAAAGCTTTGCCGAGATACAGCCTCAGATGTATTTTGGCATCTTACGAACAAATTCGTTGATGAGCTAAACGAAAACCGTTTTGTATATCGACACGAAATCCATAACTTTTTGTCAGCTTGGTCTGAAGATGATCCAAACCAAATTTGGTGAAAATCGGACTAACGGTCTAGGAGGAGTTCGAAAAAGTAGGTTTTCAACTTTAATCAAAATGGCGGACAGGAAGTATGGCCAATTTTGGCATAATTGGTATCGATGTTCTCGGCATGACCTAAAGAATATATGGAGACCATTTTCATTTCAATAGTCTAATTTATTCAAGAGTTATTAGCATTTTTTAGATATTTCATTATAACTTTTGACCACAAGGTGGCGCTGCCCCCAAACTTTTTGAGTACCTTCAGGGCATGGAGCCAAACATTTTTGTAATTATTTTCGTAATGATACGATAATGCGTTCAAAAAATACAGCATTTTGAAACATAATTCAAAATGGCCGACACCTAAAATGGCTGACACAGGAAAATTGGATATCATTCGACTTTGCATTACCCACCGAATACAAAGAGACTAGTTTTGTGATTTTTGGTAAAATCATTCAGAAGTTATAAGCAAAAATATGCATTTTTCATATCTCCTGACCACTAGGTGGCACTGCGTCGAAACACTGCAGGTAGTCTCAGGTCATGCTTGTTATAAAACACATCAAGTTAGGTCTCAATATGTCAAACCGTTGCGGAGTTATAGCCTCACAAGCATTTTTGCGTGCTTTTCGTAGAATTTATTTGCGTGGTATTCGAGAACTTTTGGACGAATCAACTTGAATTCCATAACTTTTTGCCAACATGGTCTGAAGATGATCTGAGCCAATTTTCGTGAAAATTGGACTAACCGTCTAGGACGAGTTTGAAAAAGTAGGTATTTCGAACAATTGAAAATAGCGAAAAAAACTAAACCTAAATTTTAGAATTTTGGTGTTCATTCAACTTGGCATTAGCCAAGGATTCAGACGAAAAAAAAAGAATTTTCATTTTGTGGCTTACGGTTCAAAAGTTATTAGCATTAAAACATTGAAATTTTGGACAAGTGGTGGCGCTAGAGAGTAGGAGATAGAGACTTCAAATTTGCTATAGTTAATGCTGGGAGTGTCCTTTATTAGTGTGCCAAATTATACAACTTTCCCGCAATCGGTTCTATGGGCTGCCATAGACTTGCGGCGGAAGAAGAAGAAGAAGAAGAATAATAAATATAGCTGCAAGCAGCAATTACGGGGCCAAGCACTCCAGAGGCAAATTGAGGAGCTAAGCATGGCATGGAGCATCAGACCAAATGCAGAAATTAGTAATTACAGCAATTTTAGGATGATTGTAATTGAAATGGCGGAAAAATCATAAATACAAGCACTAGTATTATGATGAAATGGCTTATAACTTTTGACCAACAGGTGGCGCTGTAATCAAATCATTTTGGTGTGTTCTGTGTGAGGTGACAATGGCACACACAAAGTTTGGTGTCAGTATGCCAAAGCATTGCAGAGATACAGGCTGAAGTGTCATTTTGGCATCATGCCTGAAATTTGTCGCTGTGGTATGCGTAAAAACAGTTTTGTCTATCGATGCAAAATCCATAGCATTTTGTCAGCACAGTCTGAAGATCATCTGATTCAATTTTGGGTGAAAATCGGATCAACGGTTGATGAGGAGTTCGAAAAAGTAGGTTTTCAACATAAATCAAAATGGCGGACAGGAAGTTCAGCGTTCTCTGGCATATTTGGTATCTATGTTGTCGGCATAAGCCAAGGACTATTTTGATACCAGTTTCATTGCAATAGGCTAATGCAATAAAAAGTTATTAGCATTTTTATATATGTAATTTTTGATGGCTAATGAATGGTTTATTACTCTTGACCAATAGGTGGCGCTGTTACCAAATTGATGTGGCATGGTCAGTGTGAGGAGACAATGGCACCTACAAAGTTTGGTGCAAAAATGTCAAAGCTTTGCCGAGATACAGCCTCAGATGTGTTTTGGCATCTTACGAACAAATTCGATGATGCGCTAAGCGAAAACCGTTTTGTATATCAACACGAATTCCATAACTTTTTGTCAGCTTGGTCTGAAGATGATCCGAACCAAATTTGGTGAAAATCGGACTAACGGTCTAGGAGGAGTTCGAAAAAGTAGGTTTTCAACTTTAATTAAAATGGCGGACAGGAAGTATGGCCAATTTTGGCATAATTGGTATCGATGTTCTCGGCATGACCCAAGGAATATAGAGAGACCACTTTCATTTCAATAGTCTAAATATTTTCAAAAGTTATTAGCATATATTAGATATTTAATTATAACTTTTGACCACAAGGTGGCGCTGCCACCAAACTTTTTGAGTAGCTTCAGGGCATGGAGTCAAACATTTTTGTAATTATTTTCGTAGCGATACGATAATGCGTTCAAAAAATACAGCATTTTGAAACATAATTCAAAATGGCCGACACCTAAAATGGCCGACACGGGAAAATTGGATATCATTCGACTTGACATGACCCACCGAATCTAATGAGACCAGTTTTGTGATTTTTGGTAAAACCATTCAGAAGTTATAAGCAAAAATATGCATTTTTCATATCTCCAGACCAATAGGTGGCGCTGCGTCGAAACACTGCAGGAAGTCTCAGGTCATGCTTGTTATAACATACACCAAGTTTGGTCTCAATACGGCAAACCGTTGTGGAGTTATAGCCTCACAAGCATTTTTGCGTGCTTTTCGTAGAATTTTTTCGCGTGGTAGTCGAGAACGGTTGGACGAATCAAGTTGAATTCCATAACTTTTTGTCGGCATCATCTGAACATGAACTGAGCTGATTTTCTTGAAAATCGGACTAACCGTCTAGGACGAGTTCGAAAAAGTAGGTTTTTCGAACAATTGAAAATAGCGAAAAAACTAAACCTTGCGATTTTTGAATTTCGGGGTTTATTCGACTTGGCCTGAGCCAAGGATTCAGAAGAAAAAAGAATTTTCATTTTGTGGCGTACGGTTCAAAAGTTATTAGCATAAAAATATTGAAACTTTGGACAAGTGGTGGCGCTAGAGAGTAGGAGATAGAGACTTCAAATTTGCTACAGTTAATGCTGGGACTGTCCTCTATCAGTGTGCCAAATTATACAACTTTCCCGCAATCGGTTCTATGGGCTGCCATAGACTTGCGGCGGAAGAAGAAGAAGAAGAAGAAGAAGAAGAATAATAATAACGCCAACGGATACAATAGGTGCCTACGCACCTTCGGTGCTTGGCCCCTAATAAATATAGCTGCAAGCAGCAATTACGGGGCCAAGCACTCCAGCGGCAAATTAAGGAGCTAAGCATGGCATGGAGCATCACACCAAATGCAACAATGAGCAATTACAGCAATTTTACGATGATTGTAATTGAAATGGCTGAAAAATAATAAATACAAGCACTAGTATTATGATTAAATGGCTTATCACTTTTGACCAACAGGTGGCGCTGTAATCAATTCATTTTGGTGTGTTCTGTGTGAGGTGACAATGGCACATACAAAGTTTGGTGTCAGTATGCCAAAGCATTGCAGAGATACAGGCTGAAGTGTCATTTTGGCATCATGCCTGAAATTCGTTGCTGTGGTATGCGAAAACGGTTTTGTCTATCGATACAAAATCCATAACATTTTGTCAGCACAGTCTGAAGATAATGTGATTCAATTTTGGTGAAAATCGGACCAACGGTTGATGAGGAGTTCGAAAAAGTAAGTTTTCAACATAAATCAAAATTCCGGACAGGAAGTTCCGCGTACTCTGGCGTCTTTGGTATCTATGTTGTCGGCATAAGCCAAGGAAAATTTTGAGACCAGTTTCATTGCAATAGGCTAATGCAATATAAAATTATAAGCATTTTTATAAATGTAATTATTAATGGTTAATGAATGATTTATTATTCTTAACCAATAGGTGGCGCTGTTACCAAATTAATGTGGCGTGGTCAGTGTGAGGTGACAATGGCACATACAAAGTTTGGTGCAAATATGTCAAAGCTTTGCCGAGATACAGCCTCAGATGTGTTTTGGCATCTTACGAACAAATTCGTTGATGCGCTAAACGAAAACCGTTTCGTATATCAACACGAATTCCATAACTTTTTATCAGGTTGGTCTGAAGATGATCCAAACCAAATTTGGTGTAAATCGGACTAACGGTCTAGGAGGAGTTCGAAAAAGTAGGTTTTCACCTTTAATAAAAATGGCGGACAGGAAGTATGGCCAATTTTGGAATAATTGGTATTGATGTTCTCGGCATGACACAAAGAATATATTGGGGGAATTTTAGTTTGGATAGTCTAATTTTATTCAAAAATTATTAGCATTTTTTAGATATTTCATTATAACTTTTGACCACAAGGTGGCGCTGCCACCAAACTTTTTGAGTGGCTTCAGGGCATGGAGCCAAACATTTTTGTAATTATTTTCGTAGCGATACGATAATGCGTTCAAAAAATACGGCATTTTGAAACATAATTCAAAATGGCCGACACCTAAAATGGCCGACACGGGAAAATTGGATATCATTCGACTCGACATGACCCACCGAATCTAATGAGACCAGTTTTGTGATTTTTGGCAAAACCATTCAGAAGTTACAATCAAAAATATGCATTTTTCATATCTCCTGACCACTAGGTGGCGCTGCATCGAAACAATGCAGGTAGTCTCAGGTCATGCTTGTTATAACACTCACCAAGTTTGGTCTCAATACGTCAAACAGTTGCGGAGTTATAGCCTCACAAGCATTTTTGAGTGCTTTTCGTAGAATTTGTTTACGAGGTATTCGAGAACGGTTGGACGAATCAACTTGAATTCCATAACTTTTTACCGGCATCATCTGAAGATGATCTGAGCCAATTTTCGTGAAAATCGGACTAACCGTCTAGGACGAGTTCGTAAAAGTAGGTTTTTCGAACAATTGAAAATAGCGAAAAAACTAAACCTTGCGATTTTTGAATTTCGGGGTTCATTCGACTTGGCCTGAGCCAAGGATTCAGAGAAAAAAAAGAATTTTAATTTTGTGGCTTACGGTTCAAAAGTTATTAGCATAAAAATATTGAAACTTTGGACAAGTGGTGGCGCTAGAGAGTTGGAGTTAGAGACTTCAAATTTGCTATAGTTAATGTTGGGACTGTCCTCTATCAGTGTGCCAAATTATACAACTTTCCCGCAATCGGTTCTATGGGCTGCCATAGACTTGCGGCGGAAGTGGAAGAATAATAATAAGAAAATATATAGCTGCAAGCAGCAATTACGGGGCCAAGCACTCCAGAGGCAAATTGAGGAGCAAAGCATGGTGTGGAGCATCAGACCAAATGCAACAATGAGCAATTACAGAAATTTTAGGATGATTGTAATTGAAATGGCGGAAAAATCATAAATACAAGCACTAGTATTATGATTAAATGGCTTATCACTTTTGACCAACAGGTGGTGCTGTAATCAAATCATTTTGGTGTGTTCTGTGTGAGGTGACAATGCCACACACAAAGGTTTGGTGTCAGTATGCCAAAGCATTGCAGAGATACAGGCTGAAGTGTCATTTTGGCATCATGCCTGAAATTCGTCGCTGTGGTATGCAAAAAACGGTTTCGTCTATCGATGCAAAATCCATAACATTTTGTCAGCACAGTCTGAAGATCATCTGATTCAATTTTGGTGAAAATCGGACCAACGGTTGATGAGGAGTTCGAAAAAGTAGGTTTTCAACATAAATCAAAATGGCGAACAGGAAGTTCAGCGTACTCTGGCATATTTGGTATCCATGTTGTCGGCATAAGGCAAGGAATATTTTGAGACCAGTTTCATTGCAATAGGCTAATGCAATAAAAAGTTATTAGCATTTTTATAAATGTAATTATTAATGGTTTATGAATGATTTATTACTCTTGACCAATAGGTGGCGCTGTTACCAAATTGATGTGGCATGGTCAGTGTGAGGTGACAATGGCACATACAAAGTTTGGTACAAATATGTCAAAGCTTTGCCGAGATACAGCCTCAGATGTATTTTGGCATCTTATGAACAAATTCGTTGATGCGCTAAACGAAAACCATTTCGTATATCAACACAAAATCCATAACTTTTTGTCAGCTTGGTCTGAAGATGATCTGAACCAAATTTGGTGAAAATCGGACTAACGGTTGATGAGGAGTGCAAAAAAGTATGTTTTCAAAATAAATCAAAATGGCCAACAAAAAGTTTGGCTTATTATGACATTATTGATATGTATGTTGTCGGCATGACCCAAGGAATATTTTGAGACCAGTTTCATTACAATAGGTCAATGAAATCAAAAGTTATGAATTTTTAAAAAATGCTAATAATTAAGAATTAATGAATGTTTATTACTCCAGACCAATAGGTGGCGCTGTTACCAAATTGATATGACGTGATCAATTTGTGGTGACAATGGCACATGCAAAGTTTGGTGTAAATATGTCAAATCTGTGCAGAGATACAGCCTCAGATACATTTTGGCATCCTTCCAGCAAATTCCTTGGTTCGCTAAACGAAAACCGTTTCGTATATCGAAACGAAATCCATAACTTTTTGTCAGCATCGTCTGAAGATGATCTGAGTCACATTTGGTGAAAATTAGACTAACAGTCTAGGAGGAGTTTGACAAAACAGGTTTTCAACATGAATCAAAATGGCGGACAGGAAGTTTGGCCAATTTTGTCGTAATTGGTATCGATGTTCTCGGCATGATCCAATGAATTTAGGGAGACCAGTTTCATTCCAATAGTCCAATGTATTCAAACGTTATTAGCATATATGTTAAATTTCTTTATAACTTTTGACCACAAGGTGGCGCTGTGATCCAAAGTTTTTGAGTATCATCAGGGCACTGTGTCGAACATTTTTGTAATTAGTGTCGTAACGATACGCTAATGGGTTTGTGAAATACAGCAACTTAGATAATAATTCAAAATGGCCGACGACCAAAATGGCTGACATGGGAAACCTGGGTAACATTTGATTCAACATGATGCACCAAATCTGAAGAGACCAGTTTTGTGATTTTTGGCCAAACCATTCAGAAGTTCTGTGCAAAACTATGCATTTTTCGTATCTCCTGACCACTAGAGGGCACTGCACCGAAACACTGCAGGTAGCCTCAGGCTATGTTTGTTACAACATACACCAAGTTTGGTCTCAATACGCTAAACCGTTGCGGAGATATAGCCTCATAACTCTTTTTGCGTGTTTTTTCTTGAATTCGTTTGCGTGTTATTCCAGAACGTTTTGAATAATCAACTTGAATTCCATAACTTTTTGCCAGCATGGTCTTAAGATGATCTGAGCTCATTTTGGTGAGAGTCGGACTAACCGTCTAGGAAGAGATAGAAAAAGTACTTTTTTTCGAATATCTAAAAATAGAAAAAAAACTAAACCTTGCGATTTTTGAATTTTGGGGTTCAATCGACTTGGCATGAGCCAAGGATTCAGAGAAAAATATAATGTTCCTTCTGTACCTTATGGTTCAAACCGTCATTAGCAGACATTTTTTGAAAGTTTGGACAAATGGTGGCGCTAGAGAGGTGGAGTTAGAGACTTTAAATTTGCGATGGTTAATGTTGACACTGTCCTCTATGAGTGTGCCAAATTTCACAACTTTCCCGCAGTCGGTTCTATGGGCTGCCATAGACTTGCGGCGGAAGCGGAAGAATAATAATAATAAATATAGCTGCAAGCAGCAATTACGGGGCCAAGCACTCCAGCGGCAAATTAAGGAGCTAAGCATGGCATGGAGCATCACACCAAATGCAACAATGAGCAATTACAACAATTTTAGGATGATTGTAATTGAAAAAGCGGAAAAACATAAATACAAGCACTAGTATTATGATTAAATGACTTATCACTTTTGACCAACAGGTGGTGCTGTAATCAAATCATTTTGGTGTGTTCTGTGTGAGGTGACAATGCCACACACAAAGTTTGGTGTCAGTATGCCAAAGCATTGCAGATATACAGGCTGAAGTGTCATTTTGGCATCATGCCTGAAATTCGTCACTGTGGTATGCGAAAACGGTTTTGTCTATCGATACAAAATCCATAACATTTTGTCAGCATAGTCTGAAGATCATCTGATTTAATTTTGGTGAAAATCGAACCAACGGTTGATGAGGAGTTCGAAAAAGTAGGTTTTCAACATAAATCAAAATGGCGGACAGGAAGTTCAGCGTACTCTGGCATATTTGGTATCTATGTTGTCGGCATAAGCCAAGGAATTTTTTGAGACCAGTTTCATTGCAATAGGCTAATGCAATAAAAAGTTATTAGCATTTTTATAAGTGTAATTATTAATGGGTAATGAATGATTTATTACTCTTGACCAATAGGTGGCGCTGTTACAAAATTGATGTGGCATGGTCCGTCTGAGATGACAATGGCACATACAAAGTTTGGTGCAAATATGTCAAAGCTTTGCCGAGATACAGCCTCAGATGTATTTTGGCATCTTACGAACAAATTCGTCGATGCGCTAAACGAAAACCGTTTCGTATATCAACACGAATTCCATAACTTTTTGTCAGCTTGGTCTGAAGATGATCCGAACCAAATTTGGTGAAAATCGGACTAACGGTCTAGGAGGAGTTCGAAAAAGTAGGTTTTCAACTTTAATAAAAATGGCGGACAGGAAGTATGGCCAATTTTGGAATAATTGGTATCGATGTTCTCGGCATGACCAAGAGAATATAGCGACATGAATTTCATTGCAATAGTCTAATTTTTTCAAAAGTTATTAGCATTTTTAAGATATTTCATTATAACTTTTGACCACAAGGTGGCGCTTCCACCAAACTTTTTGAGTAGCTTCAGGGCATGGAGCCAAACATTTTTGTAATTATTTTCGTAGCGATACGATGATGCGTTCAAAAAATACAGCATTTTGAAACATAATTCAAAATGGCCGACACCTAAAATGGTCGACACGGGAAAATTGGATATCATTTGACTTGACATGACCCACCGAATCTAATGAGACCAGTTTTGTGATTTTTGGTCAAACCATTCAGAAGTTATAAGCAAAAATATGCATTTTTCATATCTCCTGACCACTAGGTGGCGCTGCGTCGAAACACTGCAGGTAGTCTCAGGTCATGCTTGTTATTACATACACAAAGTTTGGTCTCAATACGCCAAACCGTTGCAGAGTTATAGCCTCACAAGCATTTTTGCGTGCTTTTCGTAGAATTTGTTTGCGTGGTATTCGAGAACGGTTGGACGAATCAACTTGAATTCCATAACTTTTTGCCAGCAGGGTCTGAAGATGTTCTGAGCAAATTTTCGTGAAAATCGGACTAACCGTCTAGGACGAGTTCGAAAAAGTAGGTTTTTCGAACAATTGAAAATAGCGAAAAAACTAAACCTTGCGATTTTTGAATTTCGGGGTTCATTTGATTTGGCCTGAGCCAAGGATTCAGAGGAAAAAAGAATTTTCATTTTGTGGCTTACGGTTCAAAAGTTATTAGCATAAAAATATTGAAACTTTGGACAAGTGGTGGCGCTAGAGAGTAGGAGATAGAGACTTCAAATTTGCTATATTTAATGCTGGGACTGTCCTCTATGAGTGTGCCAAATTATACAACTTTCCCGCAATCGGTTCTATGGGCTGCCATAGACTTGCGGCGGAAGCGGAAGAATAATAATAATAAATATAGCTGCAAGCAGCAATTGCGGGGCCAAGCACTCCAGCGGCAAATTGAGGAGCTAAGCATGGCATGGAGCATCACACCAAATGCAACAATGAGCAATTACAGCAATTTTAGGATGATTGTAACTGAAATGGTGGAAAAATTATAAACACATGCACTAGTATTATGATTAAGTGGCATATCACTTTTGATCAACAGGTGGCGCTGTAATCAAATCATTTTGGTGTGTTCTGTGTGAGGTGACAATGGCACACACAAAGTTTGGTGTCAGTATGCCAAAGCATTGCAGAGATACAGGCTGAAGTGTCATTTTGTCATCATTCCTGAAATTCGTCGCTGTGGTATGCGAAAACCGTTTTGTCTATCGATACAAAATCCATAACATTTTGTCAGCACAGTCTGAAGATCATCTGATTCAATTTTGGTGAAAATCGGACCAACGGTTGATGAGGAGTTCGATAAATTTAGTTTTCAACATAAATCAAAATGGCGGACAGGAAGTTCAGTTTACTCTGGCATGTTTGGTATCTATGTTGTCGGCATAAGCCAAGGAATATTTTGAGACCAGTTTCATTGCAATAGGCTAATGCTATATGAAGTTACTAACATTTTTATAAGTGTAATTATTAATGGTTAATGAATGGTTTATTACTCTTGACCAATAGGTGGCGCGGTTACCAAATTGATGTGGCATGATCAGTGTGAGGTGACAATGGCACATACAAAGTTTGGTACAAATATGTCAAAGCTTTGCCGAGATACAGCCTCAGATGTATTTTGGCATCTTACAAACAAATTCGTTGATGCGCTAAACGAAAACCTTTTCGTATATCAACACAAAATCCATAACTTTTTGTCAGCTTGGTCTGAAGATGATCCGAACCAAATTTGGTGAAAATCGGACTAACGGTCTAGGAGGAGTTAGAAAATGTAGGTTTTCAACTTTAATAAAAATGGCGGACAGGAAGTATGGCCAATTTTGGAATAATTGGTATCGATGTTCTCGGCATGACCCAAAGAATATAGAGACATGACTTTCATTGCAATAGTCTAATTTTTTCAAATTTTATTAGCATTTTTAAGATATTTCATTATAACTTTTGACCACAAGGTGGCGCTGCCACCAAACTTTTTGAGTAGCTTCAGGGCATGGAGCCAAACATTTTTGTAATTATTTTCGTAGCGATCCGATAATGCGTTTAAAAAATACAGCATTTTGAAACATAATTCAAAATGGCCGACACCAAAAATGGCCGACACGGCAAAATTGGATATCATTCGACTCGACATGACCCACCGAATCTAAAGAGACCAGTTTTGTGATTTTTGGCCAAACCATTCAGAAGTTATAAGCAAAAATATGCATATTTCATATCTCCTGACCACTAGTTGGCGCTGCGTTGAAACACTGCAGGTAATCTCAGATTATGCTTGTTATAACAAGCACCAAGTTTGGTCTCAATACGCCAAACCGTTGCGGAGTTATAGCCTCATAAGCATTTTTGCGTGCTTTTCGTAGAATTTTTTCGCTTGGTATTCGAGAACGGTTGGACCAATCAACTTGAATTCCATAACTTTTTGCCAGCATGGTCTGAAGATGATCTGAGCCAATTTTTTCGTGAAAATCGGACTAACAGTCTAGGACGAGTTCGAAAAAGTAGATTTTTCGAACAATTGAAAATAGAAAAAAAACTAAACCTTGCGATTTTTGAATTTTGGGGTTCATTCGACTTGGACTGAGCCAAGGATTCAGAGGGAAAAAAGAATTTTCATTTTGTGGCTTACGGTTCAAAAGTTATTAGCATAAAAACATTGAAATTTTGGACAAGTGGTGGCGCTAGAGAGTTGGAGTTAGAGACTTCAAATTTGCTATAGTTAATGTTGGGACTGTCCTCTATCAGTGTGCCAAATTATACAACTTTCCCGCAATCGGTTCTATGGGCTGCCATAGACTTGCGGCGGAAGAAGAAGAAGAAGAAGAAGAAGAAGAAGAAGAAGAATAATAATAATGCCAACGGATACAATAGGTGCCTACGCACCTTCGGTGCTTGGCCCCTAAATAATAAATATAGCTGCAAGCAGCAATTACGGGGCCAAGCACTCCAGAGGCAAATTGAAGAGCTAAGCATGGCATGGAGCATTAGACCAAATGCAACAATGAGCAATTACAGCAATTTTAGGATGATTGTTATTGAAATGGCGGAAAAGTCATAAATACAAGCACTAGTATTATGATTAAATGACTTATCACTTTTGACCAACAGGTGGTGCTGTAATCAAATCATTTTGGTGTGTTCTGTGTGAGGTGACAATGGCACACACAAAGTTTGGTGTCAGTATGCCAAAGCATTGCAGAGATACAGGCTGAAGTGTCATTTTGGCATCATGCCTGAAATTTGTCGCTGTGGTATGCGAAAACGGTTTTGTCTATCGATACAAAATCCATAACATTTTGTCAGCACAGTCTGAAGATCATCTGATTCAATTTTGGTGAAAATCTGACCAACGGTTGATGAGGAGTTCGAAAAAGTAGGTTTTCAACATAAATCAAAATGGCGGACAGGAAGTTCAGCGTACTCTGGCATATTTGGTATCTATGTTGTCGGCATAAGCCAAGGACTATTTTGATACCAGTTTCATTGCAATAGGCTAATGCAATAAAAAGTTATTAGCATTTTTATATATGTAATTATTAATGGTTAATGAATGGTTTATTACTCTTGACCAATAGGTGGCGCTGTTACCAAATTGATGTGGCATGGTCAGTGTGAGGTGACAATGGCACCTACAAAGTTTGGTGCAAAAATGTCAAAGCTTTGCCGAGATACAGCCTCAGATGTGTTTTGGCATCTTACGAACAAATTCGTTGATGCGCTAAACGAAAACCGTTTTGTATATCAACACGAATTCCATAACTTTTTGTCAGCTTGGTCTGAAGATGATCCGAACCAAATTTGGTGAAAATCGGACTAACGGTCTAGGAGGAGTTCGAAAAAGTAGGTTTTCAACTTTAATCAAAATGGCGGACAGGAAGTATGGCCAATTTTGGCATAATTGGTATCGATGTTCTCGGCATGACCCAAAGAATATAGTGAGACCACTTTCATTTCAATAGTCTAATATTTTCAAAAGTTATTAGCATCAATTAGATATTTCATTATAACTTTTGACCACAAGGTGGCGCTGCCACCAAACTTTTTGAGTAGCTTCAGGGCATGGAGCCAAACATTTTTGTAATTATTTTCGTAGCGATACGATAATGCGTTCAAAAAATACAGCATTTTGGAACATAATTCAAAATGGCCGACACCTAAAATGGGCGACACGGGAAAATTGGATATCATTCGACTTGACATGACCCACCGAATCTAATGAGACCAGTTTTGTGATTTTTGGTAAAACCATTCAGAAGTTATAAGCAAAAATATGCATTTTTCATATCTCCTGACCACTAGGTGGCGCTGCGTCGAAACACTGCAGGAAGTCTCAGGTCATGCTTGTTATAACACACACCAAGTTTGGTCTCAATATGCCAAACCGTTGCGGAGTTATAGCCTCACAAGCATTTTTGCGTGCTTTTCGTAGAATATTTTTCGCGTGGTATTCGAGAACGGTTGGACGAATCAACTTGAATTCCATAACTTTTTGCCGGCATGGTCTGAAGATGATCTGAGCCAATTTTCGTGAAAATCGGACTAACCGTCTAGGACGAGTTCGAAAAAGTAGGTTTCGAACAATTGAAAATAGCGAGAAAAAACTAAACCTTGCGATTTTTGAATTTCGGGGTTCATTCGACTTGGCCTGAGCCAAGGAATCAGAGGAAAAAAGAATTTTCATTTTGTGGCTTACGGTTCAAAAGTTATTAGCATAATAATATTGAAACTTTGGACAAGTGGTGGCGCTAGAGAGTAGGAGATAGAGACTTCAAATTTGCTATAGTTAATGCTGGGACTGTCCTCTATCAGTGTGCCAAATTATACAACTTTCCCGCAATCGGTTCTATGGGCTGCCATAGACTTGCGGCGGAAGAAGAAGAAGAAGAAGAAGAAGAAGAATAACGCCAACGGATACAATAGGTGCCTACGCACCTTCGGTGCTTGGCCCCTAATAATAATAATCGGTTATATGTGTTGCTGTAGGCAGCAATTACGGGGCCAAGCACTCCAGCGGCATATTGAGGAGCAAAGCATGGCGTGGAGCATCAAACCAAATGCAACAATGAGCAATTACAGCAATTTTAGGATGATTGTAATTGAAATTGCAGAAAAATAAATACAAGCACTAGTATTATGTTTAAATGGCTTATCACTTTTGACCAACAGGTGGCGCTGTATTCAAATAATTTTGTTGTGTTCTGTGTGAGGTGACAATGGCACACACAAAGTTTGGTGTCAGTATGCCAAAGCATTGCAGATATACAGGCTGAAGTGTCATTTTGGCATCATGCCTGAAATTCGTCGCTGTGGTATGCGAAAACGGTTTTGTCTATCGATACAAAATCCATAACATTTTGTCAGCACAGTCTGAAGATCATCTGATTCAATTTTGGTGAAAATCGGACCAACGGTTGATGAGGAGTTCGAAAAAGTAGGTTTTCAACATAAATTAAAATGGCGGACAGGAAGTTCAGCGTACTCTGGCATATTTGGTATCTATGTTGTTGGAATAAGCCAAGGAATATTTTGAGACCAGTTTCATTGCAATAGGCTAATGCCAATAAAAAGTTATTAGCATTTTTATAAATGTAATTATTAATGGTTTATGAATGATTTATTACTCTTGACCAATAGGTGGCGCTGTTACAAAATTGATGTGGCATGGTCAGTCTGAGGTGACAATGGCACATACAAAGTTTGGTACAAATATGTCAAAGCTTTGCCGAGATACAGCCTCAGATGTATTTTGGCATCTTACGAACAAATTCGTTGATGCGCTAAACGAAAACCGTTTTTCGTATATCAACACGAATTCCATAACTTTTTGTCAGCTTGGTCTGAAGATGATCCGAACCAAATTTGGTGAAAATCGGACTAACGGTCTAGGAGGAGTTCGAAAAAGTAGGTTTTCAACTTTAATAAAAATGGCGGACAGGAAGTATGGCCAATTTTGGAATAATTGGTATCGATGTTCTCGGCATGACCCAAAGAATATAGGGAGACCACTTTCATTGCAATAGTCTAATTTTTTCAAAAGTTATTAGCATTTTTAAGATATTTCATTATAACTTTTGACCACAAGGTGGCGCTGCCACCAAACTTTTTGAGTAGCTTCAGGGCATGGAGCCAAACATTTTTGTAATTATTTTCGTAACGATATGATAATGCGTTCAAAAAATACAGCATTTTAAAACATAATTCAAAATGGCCGACACCTAAAAAGGGCCGACACGGGAAAATTGGATATCATTCGACTTGACATGACCCACCGAATCTAATGAGACCAGTTTTGTGATTTTTGGCCAAACCATTCAGAAGTTATAAGCAAAAATATGCATTTTTCATATCTCCTGACCACTAGGTGGCGCTGCGTCGAAACACTGCAGGTAGTCTCAGGTCATGCTTGTTATAACACGCACCAAGTTTGGTCTCAATACGAAAAAACCGTTGCGGAGTTATAGCCTCACAAGCATTTTTGCGTGCTTTTCGTAGAATTTTTTTCGCGAGGTATTCGAGAACGGTTGGACGAATCAACTTGAATTCCATAACTTTTTGCCAGCATCGTCTGAAGATGATCTGAGCCAATTTTCGTGAAAATCGGACTAACCGTCTAAGACGAGTTCGTAAAAGTAGGTTTTTCAAATAATTGAAAATAGCGAAAAAACTAAACCTTGCGATTTTTGAATTTTGGGGTTCATTCGACTTGGCCTGAGCCAAGGATTCTGAGGAAAAAAGAATTTTCATTTTGTGGCTTACGGTTCAAAAGTTATTAGCATAAAAATATTGAAATTTTGGACAAGTGGTGGCGCTAGAGAGTTGGAGTTAGAGACTTCAAATTTGCTATAGTTAATGCTGGGACTGTCCTCTATCAGTGTGCCAAATTATACAACTTTCCCGCAATCGGTTCTATGGGCTGCCATAGACTTGCAGAAGAAGAAGAAGAAGAAGAAGAAGAAGAATAATAGAATTCAAAGTGCCTATAGCTGCAAGCAGCAATTACGGGGCCAAGCACTCCAGCGGCAAATTGAGGAGCTAAGCATGGCATGGAGCATCACACCAAATGCAACAATGACCAATTACAGCAATTTTAAGGATGATTGTAATTGAAATGGCGGAAAAATCAAAAATACAAGCACTAGTATTATGATTAAACGGCTTATAACTTTTGACCAACAGGTGGCGCTGTAATCAAATCATTTTGATGTGTTCTGTGTGAGGTGGCAATGGCACACAAAAAGTTTGGTGTCAGTATGCCAAAGCATTGCAGAGATACAGGCTGAAGTGTCATTTTGGCATCATGCTTGAAATTCGTTGCTGTGGTATGCGAAAACGGTTTTGTCTATCGATACAAAATACATAATATTTTGTCAGCACAGTCTGAAGATCATCTGATTCAATTTTGGTGAAAATCAGACCAAAGGTTGATGAGGAGTTCGAAAAAGTAGGTTTTCAACATAAACTCAAAATGGCGGACAGGAAGTTCAGCGTACTCTGGCATATTTGGTATCTATGTTGTCGGCATAAGCCAAGGTATATTTTGAGACCAGTTTCATTGCAATAGGCTAATGCAATAAAAAGTTATTAGCATTTTTATAAATGTAATTATTAATGGTTAATGAATGATTTATTACTCTTGACCAATAGGTGGCGCTGTTACCAAATTGATGTGGCGTGGTCAGTGTGAGGTGACAATGGCACATACAAACTTTGGGTGCAAATATGTCAAAGCTTTGCCGAGATATAGCCTCAGATGTATTTTGGCATCTTACGAACAAATTTGTTGATGCGCTAAACAAAAACCGATTCGTATATCAACACGAATTCCATAACTTTTTGTCAGCATGGTCTGAAGATGATCTGAACCAAATTTGGTGAAAATCGGCCTAACGGTCTAGGAGGAGTTCGAAAAAGTAGGTTTTCAACTTTAATCAAAATGGCGGACAGGAAGTATGTCCAATTTTGGCATAATTGGTATTGATGTTCTCGGCATGACCCAAAGAATATAGCGAGATCAGTTTCATTTCAATAGTCTAATTTTTTCAAAGGTTATTAGCATTTTTTATATATTTCATTATAACTTTTGACCACAAGGTGGCGCTGCCACCAAACTTTTTGAGTAGCTTCAGGGCATGGAGCCAAACATTTTTGTAATTATTTTCGTAATGATACGATAATGCGTTCAAAAAATACAGCATTTTGAAACATAATTCAAAATGGCCGACACCTAAAATGGCCGACACGGGAAAATTGGACATCATTCGACTCGGCATGACGCACCGAATACAAAGAGACCAGTTTTGTGATTTTTGGCAAAACCCTTCAGAAGTTATAAGCAAATATATGCATTTTTCATATCTCCTGACCACTAGGTGGCGCTGCGGCGAAACACTGCAAGTAGTCTCAGGTCATGCTTGTTATAACACACACCAAGTTTGGTCTCAATACGGCAAACCGTTGCGGAGTTATAGGCTCACAAGCATTTTTGCGCTTCTTTTCGTAGAATTTGTTCGCGTGGTATTCGAGAACGGTTGGACGAATCAACTTGAATTCCATAACTTTTTGCCAGCATGGTCTGAAGATGATCTGAGCAAATTTTCGTGAAAATCGGACTAACCGTCTAGGACGAGTTCGAAAAAGTAGGTCTTTTCGAACAATTGAAAATAGCGAAAAAAAAATAAACCTTGCGATTTTTGAATTTCGGGGTTCATTCGACTTGGCCTGACCCAAGGATTCAGAGGAAAAAAGAATTTTCATTTTGTGGCTTACGGTTCAAAAGTTATTAGCATAAAAACATTGAAATTTTGGACAAGTGGTGGCGCTAGAGAGTTGGAGTTAGAGACTTCAAATTTACTATAGTTAATGTTTGGACTGTCCTCTATCAGTGTGCCAAATTATACAACTTTCCCGCAATCGGTTCTATGGGCTGCCATAGACTTGCGGCGGAAGAAGGAGAAGAAGAAGAAGAGGCGGGAGGAAGAAGAAGAAGAAGAAGAATAATAATGATAACGGATACGGTTGGTGTATGTGCATATTCGGTTTTTGTGCTTTGAATATAGCTGCAAGCAGCAATTACGGGGCCAAGCACTCCAGCGGCAAATTGAGGAGCTAAGCATGGCATGGAGCATCAGACTAAATGCAACAGTGAGCAATAAAAGCAATTTTAGGATAATTGTAATTGTAATGGTGGAAAGAAAATGAATACAACCTCTAGTAGCGTGATTTATTGGCTTATCAAGTGTGACCAATAGGTGGAGCTGTTATCATATCGATGTTTGGTGTGTTCTGTGTGAGTTGACAATGACACACACAAAGTTTAGTGTCAATATGCCAAAGCACTGCAGAGATACAGCTAAAAGTGCCATTTTGGCATCATTCCTCAAATTCGTTAGAGTGGTATGCGAAAACGGTTTTGTCTATCGACACAAAATCAATCACTTTTAGTCAGCACAGTCTGAAGATCATCTGGCTCGATTTTGGTGAAAATCGAACCAACCGTTGATGAGGAGTTCGAAAAACTAGGTTTTCAACATAAATCAAAATGGCGGAAAGGAAGTTCAGCTTACTCTGGCATATTTGGCATCTATGTTGTCGGCATAAGCCACGGAATATTTTGAGACCAGTTTCACTGCAATAGGCTAATGCAATAAAAAGTTATTAGCATTTTTATAAATGTAATTATTAATGGTTAATGAATGGTTTATTACTCTTGACCAATAGGTGTCGCTGTTACCAAATTGATGTGGCATGGTCAGTGTGAGGTGACAATGACACATACAAAGTTTGGTGCAAATATGTCAAAGCGTTGCAGAGATATAGCCTCAGAACCATTTTGGCACCGTGCCTAAAATTTGTAACGGTGCTGTATAAAAACGGTTTTATCAATCGACATGAAATGGATAACTTTTTGTCAGCACAGTCTTAAGATGATCTGACTCGATTTTGGTGAAAATCGGACCAACAGTTGAGGAGGAGTTAGAAAAAGTAGGATTTTAACATAAATCAAAATGGCGGACAGGGAGTTCAGATTTCCTACTAAAAAATTGATATGTCTGTTGTTGGCACGACCCAAGGCATATTTTGAGACCAGTTTCATTACAATAGCCTAATGCAATCAAAAGTTCTTAGCATTTTTAGAAATTTTATAATTAAAGGTTAATTAATGGTTTATTACTCTTTGCCAATAGGTTGCGCTGTTACCAAATTGATGTGTCATGGTCAGTGTGAGGTGACAATGGCACATACAAAGTTTGGTGTAAATATGTCAAACCTTTACAGAGATACAGCTTTCAGATGCAGTTTGGCATCTTTCCAGCAAATTCGTTCATGTGCTAAACGAAAACCGTTGCAGGTAGCAACATGAAATCCATAACTTTTTGCCAGCTTTGTCTGAAGATGATCCGAGGCAAATTTGGTGAAAATCGGACAAACGGTCTAGGAGGAGTTCGAAAAAGTAGGTTGTCATCATGAATCAAAATGGTGGACAGGAAGTTCAGCAAATATTGGTAAAATTGGTATCGTTGTTCTCGTCATGATCCAAGGAATCTATCAACATCAGTCCGGTTACAAAAGGCTAATGTAGGCAAAAGTTATTAGCATTTTTCTAAATTTCATCATAACTTTTGACCACAAGGTGGCGCTGCCACTAAACTTTTTGAGTACCTTCAGGGCATGGAAGTGAAGATTTTTGGAATTATTTTCGTAACGATATGATAATGCGTTTAAAAAATACAGCATTTTAAAACATAATTCAAAATGGCCGACACCTAAAATGGCTGACATGGGAAAATTGGATATCATTTGACTCGACATGATGCACTGAATCTAAAGAGACCAGTTTTGTGATTTTTGGCCAAACCATTCAGAAGTTATAAGCAAAAATATGCATTTTTCATATCTCCTGACCACTAGGTGGCGCTGTGTCGAAACACTGCAGGTAGTCTCAGGTCATGCTTGTTATAACACCCACCAAGTTTGGTCTCAATATGCCAAACCTTTGTGGAGTTATAGCCTCACAAGCATTTTTGCATGCTTTTCATAGAATTTGTTTGTGTGGTATTCGAGAACGATTAGACGAATCAACTTGAATTCCATAACTTTTTGCCAGCATCATCTGAAGATGATCTGAGCCAATTTTCGTGAAAATCGGACTAACCGTCTAGGATGAGTTCGAAAAAGTAGGTTTTTCGAACAATTGAAAATAGCGAAAAAACTAAACCTTGCGATTTTTGAATTTTGGTGTCCTTTCGACTTGGCATGAGCCAAGGAATCAGAGGAAAAAAGAATTTTAATTTTGTGGTTTACGGTTCAAAAGTTATTAGCATAAAGAAATTGAAATTTTGGACAAGTGGTGGCGCTAGAGAGTTGGAGTTAGAGACTCCAAATTTGCTATGGTTAATGTTGACACTGTCCTCTATCAGTGTGCCAAATTTCACAACTTTCCCGCAAGCGGTTCTATGGGGTGCCATAGACTTGCGGCGGAAGAAAAAAAATCACGCTAACGGACACAATAGGTGCCTAAGCACCTTCGGTGCTTGGCCCCTAATAAATATAGCTGCAAGCAGCAGAAATTACGGGGCCAAGCACTCCAGCGGCAAATTGAGGAGCTAAGCATGGCATGGAGCATCACACCAAATGCAACAATGAGCAGTAACTGAAGCCATTTTAGGATGATTGTAATTGAAATGGCGGAAAAGTCATAAATACAAGCACTAGTATTATGATTAAATGACTTATCACTTTTGACCAACAAGTGGCGCTGTGATCAAATCAATTTGGTGTGTTCTGTGTGAGGTGAGAATGGCACAAACAAAGTTTGGTGTAAGTATGCCAAAGCATTGCAGAGATACAGGCTGAAGTGTCATTTTGGCATCATGCCTGAAATTCATCGCTGTGGTATGCCAAAAACGGTTTTGTCTATCGATACAAAATCCATAACATTTTGTCAGCACAGTCTGAAGATCATCTGATTCAATTTTGGTGAAAATCGGACCAACGGTTGATGAGGAGTTCGAAAAAGTAGGTTTTCAACATAAATCAAAATGGCGGACAGGAAGTTCAGCGTACTCTGGCAGGTATTTGGTATCTATGTTGTCGGCATAAGCCAAGGAATATTTTGAGACCAGTTTCATTGCAATAGGCTAATGCAATAAAAAGTTATTAGCATTTTTATAAATGTAATTATTAATGGTTAATGAATGATTTATTACTCTTGACCAATAGGTGGCGCTGTTTCCAAATTGATGTGGCATGGTCAGTGTGAGGTGACAATGGCACATACAAAGTTTGGTGCAAATATGTCAAAGCTTTGCCGAGATACAGCCTCAGATGTATTTTGGCATCTTACGAACAAAATCGTTGATGCGCTAAACGAAAACCGTTTCGTATATCAACACGAAATCCATAACTTTTTTTGTCAGCTTGGTCTGAAGATGATCCGAACCAAATTTGGTGAAAATCGGACTAACGGTCTAGGAGGAGTTCGAAAAAGTAGGTTTTCAACTTTAATCAAAATGGCGGACAGGAAGTATGGCCAATTTTGGCATAATTGGTATCGATGTTCTCGGCATGACCAAAAGAATATAGCGAGACCACTTTCATTTCAATAGTCTAATATTTTTTCAAAAGTTATTAGCATTTTCAGATATTTCATTATAACTTTTGACCACAAGGTGGCGCTGCCACCAAACTTTTTGAGTAGCTTCAGGGCATGGAGCCAAACATTTTTGTAATTATTTTCGTAACGATACGATAATGCGTTCAAAAAATATAGCATTTTGAAACATAATTCAAAATGGCCGACACCTAAAATGGCCGACACGGGAAAATTGGATATCCTTCGACTCGACATGATCCACCGAATCTAATGAGACAAGTTTTGTGATTTTTGGCCAAATCATTTAGAAGTTATAAGCAAAAATAAGCATTTTTCATATCTCCTGACCACTAGGTGGCGCTGCGTCGAAACACTGCAGGTAGTCTCAGGTCATGCTCGTTATAACACACACCAAGTTTGGTCTCAATACGCCAAACCGTTGCGGAGTTATAGCCTCACAGGCATTTTTGCGTGCTTTTCGTAGTAGAATTTTTTTCGCGTGGTATTCGAGAACGGATTGACAAATCAACTTGAATTCCATAACTTTATGCCGGCATCGTCTGAAGATGATCTGAGCCAATTTTCGTGAAAATCGGACTAACCGTCTAGGACGAGTTCGAAAAAGTATGTTTTTCGAACAATTGAAAATAGCGAAAAAACTAAACCTTGCGATTTTTGAATTTCGGGGTTCATTCGACTTGGCCTGAGCCAAGGATTCAGAGGAAAAAAGAATTTTCATTTTGTGGCTTACGGTTCAAAAGTTATTAGCATAAAAATATTGAAATTTTGGACAAGTGGTGGCGCTAGAGAGTTAGAGTTAGAGACTTCAAATTTGCTGTAGTTAATGCTGGGACTGTCCTCTATCAGTGTGCCAAATTATACAACTTTCCCGCAATCGGTTCTATGGGCTGCCATAGACTTGCGGCGAAGAAGAAGAAGAAGAAGAAGAAGAAGAATAATAACGCCAACGATATAATAGGTGCCTACGCACCTTCGGTGCTTGGCAAGCAGGTGCTAAGCACCTTCGGTGGCCCCCATAGCTGCAAGCAGCAATTACGGGGCCAAGCCCTCCAGCGGCAAATTGAGGAGCTAAGCATGGCATGGAGCATCACACCAAATGCAACAATGAGCAATTACAGCAATTTTAGGATGATTGTAATTGAAATGGTGGAAAAATCATAAATACAAGCACTAGTATTATGATTAAATGACTTATCACTTTTGACCAACAGGTGGCGCTGTAATCAAATCATTTTGGTGTGTTCTGTGTGAGGTGACAATGGCACACACAAAGTTTGGTGTCAGTATGCCAAAGCATTGCAGAGATACAGGCTGAAGTGTCATTTTGGCATCATGCCTGAAATTCGTCGCTGTGGTATGCGAAAACGGTTTTGTCTATCGATACAAAATCCATAACATTTTGTCAGCACAGTCTGAAGAACATCTGATTCAATTTTGGTGAAAATCGGACCAACGGTTGATGAGGAGTTCAAAAAAGTAGGTTTTCAACATAAATCAAAATGGTGGACAGGAAGTTCAGCGTACTCTGGCATATTTGGTATCTATGTTGTCGGCAAAAGCCAAGGAATATTTTGAGACTAGTTTCATTGCAATAGGCTAATGCAATAAAAAGTTATTAGCATTTTTATAAATGTAATTATTAATGGTTAATGAATGGTTTGTTACTCTTGACCAATAGGTGGCGCTGTTACCAAATTGATGTGGTGTGGTCAGTGTGAGGTGACAATGGCACATACAAAGTTTGGTGCAAATATGTCAAAGCTTTGCCGAGATACAGCCTCAGATGTATTTTTTGGCATCTTACGAACAAATTCGTTGATGCGCTAAACGAACAAACCGTTTCGTATATCAACACGAAATCCATAACTTTTTGTCAGCTTGGTCTGAAGATGATCCGAACCAAATTTGGTGAAAATCGGACTAACGGTCTAGGAGGAGTTCGAAAAAGTAGGTTTTCAACTTTAATCAAAATGGCGGACAGGAAGTATGGCCAATTTTGGCATAATTGGTATCGATGTTCTCGGCATGACCCAAAGAATATATTGGAGACCATTTTCATTTCAATAGTCTAATTTATTCAAAAGTTATTAGCATTTATTAGATATTTCATTATAACTTTTGACCACAAGGTGGCGCTGCCACCAAACTTTTTGAGTAGCTTCAGGGCATGGAGCCAAACATTTTTGTAATTATTTTCGTAACGATACGATAATGCGTTCAAAAAATACAGCATTTTGAAACATAATTCAAAATGGCCGACACCTAAAATGGCCGACACGGGATGATTGGATATCATTCGACTCGACATGACCCACCGAATCTAATGAGACCATTTTTTTTGTGATTTTTGGCAAAACCATTCAGAAGTTATAAGCAAAAATATGCATTTTTCATATCTCCTGACCACTAGGTGGCGCTGCGTCGAAACACTGCAGGTAGTCTCAGGTCATGCTTGTTATAACACTCACCAAGTTTGGTCTCAATACGCCTAACCGTTGCGGAGTTATAGCCTCACAAGCATTTTTGCGTGCTTTTCGTAGATTTTTTTTTCGCGTGGTATTCGAGAACGGTTGGACGAATCAACTTGAATTCCATAACCTTTTTTCCAGCATGGTCTGAAGATGATCTGAGCAAATTTTCGTGAAAATCGGACTAACCGTCTAGGACGAGTTCGAAAAAGTAGGTTTTTCGAACAATTGAAAATTGAAGATGATATGTGAAAATTTTGGTTTTTGTATTTCTGGGTTTATTCGACTTGGCCTGAGCCAAGGATTCAGAGGAAAAAAGAATTTTCATTTTGTGGCTTACGGTTCAAAAGTTATTAGCATAAAAATATTGATTTTTTGGACAAGTGGTGGCGCTAGAGAGTTGGAGTTAGAGACTTCAAATTTGCTATAGTTAATGCTGGGACTGTCCTCTATCAGTGTGCCAAATTATACAACTTTCCCGCAATCGGTTCTATGGGGGCTGCCATAGACTTGCGGAAGAAGAAGAAGAAGAAGAAGAAGGAAGAAGAAGAAGAAGAAAGAAGAAGAAGAAGAATAAGAATAAAAAGAAGAACAATAGGTGCCTACGCACCTTCGGTGGCCCCTAATAACGCCAAACGCCAACGATAATAGGTGCCTACGCACCTTCGGTGCTTGGCCCCTAATAAATATAGCTGCAAGCAGCAATTACGGGGCCAAGCACTCCAGCGGCAAATTGAGGAGCTAAGCATGGCATGGAGCATCACACCCAAAATGCAACAATGAGCAATTGAAGCAATTTTAGGATAATTGTAATTGAAATGGCGGGAAAAAAATCATAAATACAAGCACTAGTATTATGATTAAATGGCTTATCACTTTTGACCAACAGGTGGCGCTGTAATCAAATCATTTTGGTGTGTTCTGTGTGAGGTGACAAATGGCACACACAAAGTTTGGTGTCAGTATGCCAAAGCATTGCAGAGATACAGGCTGAAGTGTCATTTTGGCATCATGCCTGAAATTTGTCGCTGTGGTTTGCGAAAACGGTTTTGTCTATCGATACAAAATCCATAACATTTTGTCAGCACAGTCTGAAGATCATCTGATTCAATTTTGGTGAAAATCGGACCAAAGGTTGATGAGGAGTTCGAAAAAGTAGGTTTTCAACATAAATCAAAATGGTGGACAGGGAGTTCAGCGTACTCTGGCATATTTGGTATCTATGTTGTCGGTCTAAGCCAAGGAATTTTTTGAGATCAGTTTCATTGCAATAGGCTCATGCAATAAAAAGTTATTAGCATTTTTATAAATGTAATTATTAATGGTTAATTAATGGTTTATTATTCTTGACCAATAGGTGGCGCTGTTACCAAATTGATGTGGCATGGTCAGTGTGAGGTGACAATGGAACATACAAAGTTTGGTGCAAATATGTCAAAGCTTTGCCGAGATACAGCCTCAGATGTATTTTGGCATCTTACGAACAAATTCGTCGATGTGCTACACGAAAACCGTTTCGTATATCAACACAAAATCCATAACTTTTTGTCAGCTTGGTCTGAAGATGATCCGAGTCAAATTTGGTGAAAATCGGACTAACGGTCTTGGAGGAGTTTGAAAAAGTAGGTTTTCAACTTTTATCAAAATGGCGGACAGGAAGTATGGCCAATTTTGGCATAATTGGTATCGATGTTCTCGGCATGACCAAAAGAATATATGGAGACCACTTTCATTGCAATAGTCTAATTTTTTTCAAAAGTTATTAGCATTTTTTTTATATTTCATTATAACTTTTGACCACAAGGTGGCGCTGCCACCAAACTTTTTGATTGGCTTCAGGGCATGGAGCCAAACATTTTTGTAATTATTTTCGTTCGATACGATAATGCGTTCAAAAAATACAGCATTTTGAAACATAATTCAAAATGGCCGACACCTAAAATGGCCGACACGGGAAAATTGGATATCCTTCGACTCGACATGACCCACCGAATCTAATGAGACCAGTGTTTGTTATTTTTGGCCAAACCATTCAGAAGTTATAAGCAAAAATATGCATTTTTCATATCTCCTGACCATTAGGTGGCGCTGCGTCGAAACACTGCAGGTAGTCTCAGGTCATGCTTTTTATAACACACACCAAGTTTGGTCTCAATACGCCAAACCGTTGCGGAGTTATAGCCTCACAAGCATTTTTGCGTGCTTTTCGTATAATTTTTTCGCGTGGTATTCGAGAACGGTTTGACGAATCAACTTGAATTCCATAACTTTTTGCCAGCATGGTCTGAAGATGATCTGAGCAAATTTTCGTGAAAATCGGACTAACCGTCTAGGACGAGTTCGAAAAAGTAGGTTTTTCGAACAATTGAAAATAGCGAAAAAAATTAAACCTTGCGATTTTTGAATTTCGGGGTTCATTCGACTTGGCCTGAGCCAAGGATTCCGAGGAAAAAAGAATTTTCATTTTGTGGTTTACGGTTCAAAAGTTATTAGCATAAAAATATTGAAATTTTGGACAAGTGGTGGCGCTAGAGAGTTGGAGTTAGAGACTTCAAATTTGCTATAGTTAATTCTGGGACTGTCCTCTATCAGTGTGCCAAATTATACAACTTTCCCGCAATCGGTTCTATGGGCTGCCATAGACTTTGCGGCGAAGAGAAGAAGAAGAAGAAGAAGAAGAAGAAATAATAACGCCAACGGCAAGCACGCAATTACGGGGCCAAGCACTCCAGCGGCAATTGGGGCCAAGCTAGCGGCAAATTGAGGAGCTAAGCATGGCATGGAGCATCACACCAAATGCAACAATGAGCAATTACAGCAATTTTAGGATGATTGTAATTGAAATGGTGGAAAAATCATAAATACAAGCTCTAGTATTATGATTAAATGGCTTATTACTTTTGACCAACAGGTGGCGCTGTAATCAAATCATTTTGGTGTGTTCTGTGTGAGGTGACAATGGCACACACAAAGTTTGGTGTCAGTATGCCAAAGCATTGCAGAGATACAGGCTGAAGTGTCATTTTGGCATCATGCCTGAAATTGGTCGCTGTGGTATGCGAAAATAGTTTTGTCTATCGATACAAAATCCATAACATTTTGTCAGCACAGTCTGAAGATCATCTGATTCAATTTTGGTGAAAATCGGACCAACGGTTGATGAGGAGTTCGAAAAAGTAGGTTTTCAACATAAATCAAAATGGCGGACAGGAAGTTCAGCGTACTCTGGCATATTTGGTATCTATGTTGTCGGCATAAGCCAAGGAATATTTTGAGACCAGTTTCATTGCAATAGGCTAATGCAATAAAAAGTTATAAGCATTTTTATAAATGTAATTATTAATGGTTAATGAATGATTTATTACTCTTGACCAATAGGTGGCGCTGTTACCAAATTGATGTGGCATGGTCAGTGTGAGGTGACAATGGCACATACAAAGTTTGGTACAAATATGTCAAAGCTTTGCCGAGATACCGCCTCAGATGTATTTTGGCATCTTACGAACAAATTCGTTGATGCGCTAAACGAAAAAACCGTTTCGTATATCAACACGAAATCCATAACTTTTTGTCAGCTTGGTCTGAAGATGATCAAGTCAAATTTGGTGAAAATCGGACTAACGGTCTAGGAGGGAGTTCGAAAAAGTAGGTTTTCAACATGAATCAAAATGGCGGACAGGAAGTATGGCCAATTTTGGCATAATTGGTATCTATGTTCTCGGCAGGACCCAAAGAATATAGGGAGACCATTTTCATTTCAATAGTCTAATTTTTTCAAAAGTTATTAGCATTTTTTAAGATATTTCATTATAACTTTTGACCACAAGGTGGCGCTGCAACCAAACTTTTTGAGTAGCTTCAGGCCATGGAGCCAAACATTTTTGTAATTATTTTCGTAGCGATCTGATAATGCATTCAAGAAATACAGCATTTTGAAACATAATTCAAAATGGCCGACACCTAAAATGGATGACACGGGAAAATTGGATATCATTCGACTCGGCATGACCCACCGAATACAAAGAGATCAGTTTTGTGATTTTTGGCCAAACCATTCAGAAGTTATAAGCAAAAATATGCATTTTTCATATCTCCTGACCACTAGGTGGCGCTGCGTCGAAACACTGCAGGTAGTTTCAGGTCATGCTTGTTTATAACAAACACCAAGTTTGGTCTCAATACGCCAAACCGTTGCGGAGTTATAGCATCACAAGCATTTTTGCGTGCTTTTAGTAGAATTTTTTCGCATGGTATTCGAGAACGGTTGGACGAATCAACTTGAATTCCATAACTTTTTGCCGGCATCGTCTGAAGATGATCTGAGCCAATTTTCGTGAAAATCGGACTAACCGTCTAGGAAGAGTTTGTAAAAGTAGGTTTTTCGAACAATTGAAAATAGCGAAAAAACTAAACCTTGCGATTTTTGAATTTCGGGGTTCATTTCGACTTGGCCTGAGCCAAGGATTCAGAGGAAAAAAGAATTTTTATTTTGTGGCTTACGGTTCAAAAGGTTATTAGCATAAAAATATTGAAACTTTGGACAAGTGGTGGCGCTAGAGAGTTGGAGTTAGAGGCTTCAAATTTGCTATAGTTAATGCTGGGACTGTCCTCTATCAGTGTGCCAAACTTTCCCGCAATCGGTTCTGTGGGCTGCCATAGACTTGAAGAAGAAGAAGAAGAAAGAAGACCACCAACGGATACAATAGGTGCCTACGCACCTTCGGTGCTTGGCCCCTAAATATAGCTGCAAGCAGCAATTGCGGGGCCAAGCACTCCAGCGGCAAATTGAGGAGCTAAGCATGGCATGGAGCATCACACCAAATGCAACAATGAGCAATTACAGCAATTTTAGGATGATTGTAATTGAAATGGCTGAAAAATAATCATAAATACAAGCATTAGTATTATGATTAAATGGCTTATAAATTTTGACCAACAGGTGGCGCTGTAATCAAATCATTTTGGTGTGTTCAGTGTGAGGTGACAATGGCACACACAAAGTTTGGTGTCAGTATGCCAAAGCATTGCAGAGATACAGGCTGAAGTGTCATTTTGGCATCATGCTTGAAATTCGTCGCTGTGGTATGCGAAAACGGTTTTGTCTATCGATAAAAAATCCATAACATTTTGTCAGCACAGTCTGAAGATCATCTGATTCAATTTTGGTGAAAATCGGACCAACGGTTGATGAGGAGTTCGAAAAAGTAGGTTTTCAACATAAATCAAAATGGCGGACAGGAAGTTCAGCGTACTCTGGCATATTTGGTATCTATGTTGTCGGCATAAGCCAAGGAATATTTTGAGACCAGTTTCTTTGCAATAGGCTAATGCAATAAAAAGTTATTAGCATTTTTATAAATGTAATTATTAATGGTTTAATGAATGGTTTATTACTCTTGACCAATAGGTGGCGCTGTTAACAAATTGATGTGGCATGGTGAGTGTGAGGTGACAATGGCACATACAAAGTTTGGTGCAAATATGTCAAAGCTTTGCCGAGATACAGCCTCAGATGTATTTTGGCATCTTACGAACAAATTCGTTGATGCGCTAAACGAAAACCGTTTCGTATATCAACACGAAATCCATAATTTTTTGTCAGCTTGGTCTGAAGATGATTCGAGTCCAAATTTGGTGAAAATCGGACTAACGGTCTAGGAGGGAGTTTGAAAAAGTAGGTTTTCAACTTTAATCAAAATGGCGGACAGGAAATATGGGCAATTTTGGCATAATTGGTATCGATGTTCTCGGCATGACCCAAAGAATATAGGGAGGCCATTTTCATTGCAATAGTCTAATTTTTTCAAAAGTTATTAGCATTTTTTAGATATTTCATTATAACTTTTGACCACAAGGTGGCGCTGCCACCAAACTTTTTGAGTGGCTTCAGGGCATGGAGCCAAACATTTTTGTAATTATTTTCGTAGCGATACGATAATGCGTTCAAAAAATACAGAATTTTGAAACAAAATTCAAAATGGCCGACGCCTAAAATGGCCGACACGGGAAAATTGGATATCATTCGACTCGACATGACCCACTGAATCTAAAAAGACCAGTTTTGTGATTATTGGCCAAACCATTCAGAAGTTATAACCAATAATATGCATTTTTCATATCTCCTGACCACTAGGTGGTGCTGTGTCGAAACACTGCAGGAAGTCTCAGGTCATGCTTGTTATAACACACACCAAGATTGGTCTCAATACGCCAAACCGTTGAGGTGTTATAGTCTCACAAGCATTTTTGCGTGCTTTTCGTATAATTTTTTCGCGTGGTATTCGAGAACGGTTGGACGAATCAACTTGAATTCCATAACTTTTTGCCGCAATGGTCTGAAGATGATCTGAGCCAATTTTCATGAAAATCGGACGAACCGTCTAGGACGAGTTCAAAAAAGTAAGTTTTTCGAACAATTAAAAATAGCGAAAAAACTAAACCTTGCGATTTTTGAATTTCGGGGTTCATTCGACTTGGCTTGAGCCAAGGATTCAGAGGAAAAAAGAATTTTCATTTTGTGGCTTACGGTTCAAAAGTTATTAGCATAAAAATATTGAAACTTTGGACAAGTGGTGGCGCTAGAGAGTTGGAGTTAGAGACTTCAAATTTGCTATAGTTAATGCTGGGATTGTCCTCTATCAGTGTGCCAAATTATACAACTTTCCTGCAATCGGTTCTATGGGCTGTCTTAGACTTGCGGCGGAAGAAGAAGGAGAAGAAGAAGAAGAAGAAGAATAATAATAACGCCAAGCATACAATTGCTTGCCTACGCAACCTTCGGGCCTACGCACCTTCGGTGCCCCTAAATATAGCTGCAAGCAGGCGGGGCCAAGCACTCCAGAGGCAAATTCCAGCGGCAAAAGCTAAGCATGCATGGAGCATCACACCAAATGCAACAATGAGCAATTACAGCAATTTTAGGATGATTGTAATTGAAATGGCGGAAAAATCATAAATACAAGCACTAGTATTATGATTAAATGGCTTATCACTTTTGACCAACAGGTGGCGCTGTAATCAAATCATTTTGGTGTGTTCTGTGTGAGGTGACAATGGCACACACAAAGTTTGGTGTCTGTATGCCAAAGCATTGCAGAGATACAGCCTCAAGTGTGATTTTGGCATCATGCCTGAAATTCGTCGCTGTGGTATGCGAAAACTGTTTTGACTATCGATACAAAATCCATAACATTTTGTCAGCACAGTCTGAAGATCATCTGATTCAATTTTGGTGAAAATCGGACTAACGGTTGATGAGGAGTTCGAAAAAGTAGGTTTTTAACATAAATCAAAATGGCGGACAGGAAGTTCAGCGTACTCTGGCATATTTGGTATCTATGTTGTCGGCATAAGCCAGGGAATATTTTGAGACCAGTTTCATTGCAATAGGCTAATGCAATAAAAAGTTATTAGCATTTTTATAAATGTAATTATTAATGGTTAATGAATGGTTTATTACTCTTGACCAATAGGTGGCGCTGTTACCAAATTGATTTGGCATGGTCAGTGTGAGGTGACAATGGCACATACAAAGTTTGGTGCAAATATGTCAAAGCTTTGCCGAGATACAGCCTCAGATGTATTTTGGCATCTTACGAACAAATTTGTTGATGCGCTAAACGAAAACCGTTTCGTATATCAACACGAAATCCATAACTTTTTGTCAGCCTTATCTGCAGATGATCCGAACCAAATTTGGTGAAAATCGGACTAACGGTCTAGGAGGAGTTCGAAAAAGTAGGTTTTCAACTTTAATCAAAATGGCGGACAGGAAGTATGGCCAATTTTGGCATAATTGGTATCGATGTTCTCGGCATGACCCAAAGAATATAGAGAGACCACTTTCATTGCAATAGTCTAATAATTTTTTTCAAAAGTTATTAGCATTTTTAGATATTTCATTATAACTTTTGACCACAAGGTGGCGCTGCCCCCAAACTTTTTGAGTAGCTTCAGTGCATGGAGCCAAACATTTTTGTAATTATTTTTGTAGCGATACGATAATGCGTTCAAAAAATACAGCATTTTGAAACATAATTAAAAATGGCCGACACCTAAAATGGCTGACTCGGGAAAATTGGATATCATTCGACTCGACATGACCCACCGAATCTAATGAGACCAGTTTTGTGATTTTTGGCCAAACCATTCAGAAGTTATAAGCAAAAATATGCATTTTTCATATCTGCTGACCACTAGGTGGCGCTGCGTCGAAACACTGCAGGTAGTCTCAGGTCATGCTTGTTATAACACACACCATGTTTGGTCTCAATATGCCAAACCATTGCGGAGTTATAGCCTCACAAGCATTTTTGCGTGCTTTTCGTAGAATTTTTTCTCGTGGTATTCGAGAACGGTTGGGCGAATCAACTTGAATTCCATAACTTTTTGCCAGCATGGTCTGAAGATGATCTGAGCCAATTTTCGTGAAAATCGGACTAACCGTCTAGGACGAGTTCGAAAAAGTAGGTTTTTCGAACAATTGAAAATAGCGAAAAAAAAACTAAACCTTGCGATTTTGGAATTTCGGGGTCCATTCGACTTGGCCTGAGCCAAGGATTCAGAGGAAAAAAGAATTTTCATTTTGTGGCTTACGGTTCAAAAGTTATTAGCATAAAAATATTGAAATTTTGGACAAGTGGTGGCGCTAGAGATTTGGAGTTAGAGACTTCAAATTTGCTATAGTTAATGCTGGGACTGTCCTCTATCAGTGTGCCAAATTATACAACTTTCCCGCAATCGGTTCTATGGGCTGCCATAGACTTGCGGCGGAAGAAGAAGAAGAAGAAGAAGAAGAAGAAGAAGAAGAATAAATATAGCTGCAAGCAGCACCTTCGGTGCTTGGCCCCTAAATATAGCTGCAAGCAGCAGCAATTACGGGGCCAAGCACTCCAGCGGCAAATTGAGGAGCTAAGCATGGCATGGAGCATCACACCAAATGCAACAATGAGCAATTACAGCAATTTTAGGAAGATTGTAATTGAAATGGCGGAAAAATCATAAATACAAGAACTAGTATTATGATTAAATGGCTTATCACTTTTGACCAACAGGTGGCGCTGTAATCAAATCATTTTGGTGTGTTCTGTGTGAGGTGACAATGGCACACACAAAGTTTGGTGTCAGTATGCCAAAGCATTGCAGAGATACAGGCTGAAGTGTCATTTTGGCATCATGCCTGAAATTCGTTGCTGTGGTTTGCGAAAACGGTTTTGTCTATCGATACAAAATCCATAACATTTTGTCAGCACAGTCTGAAGATCATCTGATTCAATTTTGGTGAAAATCGGACTAACGGTTGATGAGGAGTTCGAAAAAGTAGGTTTTCAACATAAATCAAAATGGCGGACAGGAAGTTCAGCTTACTCTGGCATATTTGGTATCTATGTTGTCGGCATAAGTCAAGGAATATTTTGAGACCAGTTTCATTGCAATAGGCTAATGCAATAAGAAGTTATTAGCATTTTTATAAATGTAATTATTAATGGTTAATGAATGGTTTATTACTCTTGACCAATAGGTGGCGCTGTTACCAAATTGATGTGGCATGGTCAGTGTGAGGTGACAATGGCACATACAAAGTTTGGTGCAAATATGTCAAAGCTTTGCCGAGATACAGCCTCAGATGTATTTTGGCATCATACGAACAAATTCGTCGATGCGCTAAACGAAAACCGTTTCGTATATCAACACGAAATCCATAACTTTTTGTCAGCTTGGTCTGAAGATGATCCGAGTCAAATTTGGTGAAAATCGGACTAACGGTCTAGGAGGAGTTCGAAAAAGTAGGTTTTCAACTTTAATCAAAATGGCGGACAGGAAGTATGGCCAATTTTGGCATAATCGGTATCGATGTTCTCGGCATGACCCAAAGAATATAGGAGACACCACTTTCATTGCAATAGTCTAATTTTTTCAAAAGTTATTAGCATTTTTAAGATATTTCATTATAACTTTTGACCACAAGGTGGCGCTGCCACCAAACTTTTTGAGTAGCTTCAGGGCATGGAGCCAAACATTTTTGTAATTATTTTCGTAGCGATACGATAATGCGTTCAAAAAATACAGCATTTTAAAACATAATTCAATATGGCCGACACCTAAAATGGCCGACACGGCAAAATTGGATATTATTCGACTCGACATGACCCACCGAATCTAATAAAACCAGTTTTGTGATTTTTGGCCAAACCATTCAGAAGTTATAAGCAAAAATGTGCATTTTTCATATCTCCTGACCACTAGGTGGCGCTGCGTCGAAACACTGCAGGTAGTCTCAGGTCATGCTTGTTATAACACACACCAAGTTTGGTCTCAATACGCCAAACCGTTGCGGAGTTATAGCCTCACAAGCATTTTTGCGTGCTTTTCGTAGAATTTTTTCACGTGGTAGTCTTGAACGGTTGGACGAATCAACTTGAATTCCATAACTTTTTGCCAGCATGGTCTGAAGATGATCTGAGCCAGTTTTCGTGAAAATCGGACTAACCGTCTAGGACGAGTTCGAAAAAGTAGGTTTTTCGAACAATTGAAAATAGCGAAAAAAATTAAACCTTGCGATTTTTGAATTTCGGGGTTCATTCGACTTGGCCTGAGCCAATGATTCAGAGGAAGAAAAGATTTTTCATTTTGTGGCTTACGGTTCAAAAGTTATTAGCTTAAAAATATTGAAACTTTGGACAAGTGGTGGCGCTAGAGAGTTGGAGTTAGAGACTTCAAATTTGCTATAGTTAATGCTGGGAATGTCCTCTATAAGTGTGCCAAATTATACAACTTTCCCGCAATCGGTTCTATGGGCTGCCATAGACTTGCGGGGAAGAAGAAGAAGAAGAAGAAGAAGAAGAAGAAGAAGAAGAAGAATAATAACGCCAACGGATACAATAGGTGCCTAAGCGCCTTCGGTGCTTGGCCCCTAAATATAGCTGCAAGCAGCAATTGCGGGGCCAAGCACTCCAGCGGCAAATTGAGGAGCTAAGCATGGCATGGAGCATCACAACAAATGCAACAATGAGCAATTACAGCAATTTTAGGATGATTGTAATTGAAATGGCGGAAAGAAAAATCATAAATACAAGCACTAGTATTATGATTAAATGGCTTATCACTTTTGACCAACAGGTGGCGCTGTAATCAAATCATTTTGCTGTGTTCTGTGTGAGGTGACAATGGCACACACAAAGTTTGGTGTCAGTATGCCAAAGCATTGCAGAGATACAGGCTGAAGTGTCATTTTGGCATCATGCCTGAAATTCGTCGCTGTGGTATGCGAAAACGGTTTTGTCTATCGATACAAAATCAATAACATTTTGTCAGCACAGTCTGAAGATCATCTGATTCAATTTTGGTGAAAATCGGACCAACGGTTGATGAGGAGTTCGAAAAAAAAAGTAGGTTTTCAACATAAATCAAAATGGCGGACAGGAAGGAAGTTCAGCGTACTCTGGCATATTTGGTATCTATGTTGTCGGCATAAGCCAAGGAATATTTTGAGACCAGTTTCATTGCAATAGGCTAATGCAATAAAAAGTTATTAGCATTTTTTTATAAATGTAATTATTAATGGTAAATGAATGATTTATTATTCTTGACCAATAGGTGGCGCTGTTACCAAATTAATGTTGCGTGGTCAGTGTGAGGTGACAATGGCAAATACAAAGTTTGGTGCAAATATGTCAAAGCTTTGCTGAGATACAGCCTCAGATGTGTTTTGGCATCTTACGAACAAATTCGTTGATGCGCTAAACGAAAACCGTTTCGTATATCAACACGAAATCCATAACTTTTTGTCAGCTTGGTCTGAAGATGATCCGAACCAAATTTGGTGAAAATCGGACTAACGGTCTAGGAGGAGTTCGAAAAAGTAGGTTTTCAACTTTAATCAAAATGGCGGACAGGAAGTATGGCCAATTTTAGCATAATTGGTATCGATGTTCTCGGCATGAACCAAAGAATATAGAGACATGACTTTCATTTCAATAGTCTAATTTTTTCAAAAGTTATTAGCATTTTTTATATATTTCATTATAACTTTTGACCACAAGGTGGCGCTGCCACCAAACTTTTTGAGTAGCTTCAGGGCATGGAGCCAAACATTTTTGTAATTATTTTCGTAGCGATACGATAATGCGTTCAAAAAATACAGCATTTTGAAACATAATTCAAAATGGCCGACACCTAAAATGGCCGACACGGGAAAATTGGATATCCTTCGACTCGACATGACCCACCGAATCTAATGAGACCAGTTTTGTTATTTTTGGCCAAACCATTCAGAAGTTATAAGCAAAAATATGCATTTTTCATATCTCCTGACCACTAGGTGGCGCTGCGTCGAAACACTGCAGGTAGTCTCAGGTCATGCTTGTTATAACACACACCAAGTTTGGTCTAAATACGCCAAACCATTGCGGAGTTATAGCCATAGTAAGCATTTTTGCGTGCTTTTCGTAGAATTTTTTCGCGTGGTACTCGAGAACGGTTGGACGAATCAACTTGAATTCCATAACTTTTTGCCAGCATGGTGTGAAGATGATCTGAGCCAATTTTCGTGAAAATCGGACTAACCGTCTAGGACGAGTTCGAAAAAGTAGGTTTTTCGAACAATTGAAAATAGCGAAAAAAAAACTAAACCTTGCGATTTTTGAATTTCGGGGTTCATTCGACTTGGCCTGAGCTAAGGATTCAGAGGAAAAAAGAATTTTCATTTTGTGGCTTACGGTTCAAAAGTTATTAGCATAAAAATATTGAAATTTTGGACAAGTGGTGGCGCTAGAGAGTAGGAGATAGAGACTTCAAATTTGCTATAGTTAATGCTGGGATTGTCCTCTATCAGTGTGCCAAATTATACAACTTTCCCGCAATCGGTTCTATGGGCTGCCATAGACTTGCGGCGGAAGAAGAAGAAGAAGAAGAAGAAGAAGAAGAAGAATAACGCCAATGGATACAATAGGTGCCTACGCACCTTCGGTGCTTGGCCCCTAATAATAACGCCAACGGTTTCAATAGGTGCCTAAGCACCTTCGGTGCTTGGCCCCTAAATATAGCTGCAAGCAGCAATTACGGGGCCAAGCACTCCAGATGCAAAATGAGGAGCTAAGCATGGCATGGAGCATCAGACCAAATGCAACAATGAGCAATTACAGCAATTTTAGGATGATTGTAATTGAAATGGCGGAAAAAAAAATCATACGTACAAGCACTAGTATTATGATTAAATGGCTTATAATTTTTGACCAACAGGTGGCGCTGTAATCAAATCATTTTGGTGTGTTCAGTGTGAGGTGACAATGGCACACACAAAGGTTGGTGTCAGTATGCCAAAGCATTGCAGAGATACAGGCTGAAGTGTCATTTTGGCATCATGCCTGAAATTCGTCGCTGTGGTATGCGAAAACGGTTTTGTCTATCGATACAAAATCCATAAAAATTTTGTCAGCAAAGTCTGAAGATCATCTGATTCAATTTTGGTGAAAATCGGACAAACGGTTGATGAGGAGTTCGAAAAAGTAGGTTTTCAACATAAATCAAAATGGCGGACAGGAAGTTCAGCGTACTCTGGCATATTTGATATCTATGTTGTCGGCATAAGCCAAGGATTATTTTGAGACCAGTTTCATTGCAATAGGCTAATGCAATAAAAAGTTATTAGCATTTTTATAAATCTAATTATTAATGGTTTATGAATGGTTTATTATTCTTGACCAATAGGTGGCGCTGTTACCAAATTGATGTGGCATGGTCAGTGTGAGGTGACAATGGCACATACAAAGATTGGTGCAAATATGTCAAAGCTTTGCCGAGATACAGCCTCAGATGTATTTTGGCATCTTACGAACAAATTCGTTGATGCGCTAAACGAAAACCGTTTCGTATATCAACACGAAATACATAAATTTTTGTCAGATTGGTCTGAAGATGATCCGAAACAAATTTGGTGAAAATCGGACTAACGGTCTAGGAGGAGTTCGAAAAAGTAGGTTTTCAACTTTAATCAAAATGGCGGACAGGAAGTAAGTGTGCCAATTTTGGAATAATTGGTATCGATGTTCTCGGCATGACCCAAAGAATATATGGAGACATGACTTTCATTGCAATAGTCTAATTTTTTCAAAAGTTATTAGCATTTTTTTAAGATATTTCATTATAACTTTTGACCACAAGGTGGCGCTGGCACCAAACTTTTTGAGTAGCTTCAGGGCATGGAGCCAAACATTTTTGTAATTATTTTCGTAGCGATACGATAATGCGTTCAAAAAATACAGCATTTTGAAACATAATTCAAAATGGCCGACACCTAAAATGGCCGACACTGGCCGAATTGGGAAAATTCGGTATCATTCGACTCGGAATGATGCAATGGATCTGTTTTGTGATTTTTTGTGAAATTTTTGGGAAAACCTAAGCAAAAATATGCATTTTTCATATCTCCTGACCACTAGGTGGCGCTACGTCGAAACACTGCAGGTAGTCTCAAGTCATGGTTGTTATAACACACACCAAGTTTGGTCTCAATACGCCAAACCATTGCGGAGTTATAGCCTCACAAGCATTTTTGCGTGCTTTTCGTAGAATTTTTTGTCGTGGTATTCGAGAACGGTTGGACGAATCAACTTGAATTCCATAACTTTTTGCCGGCATGGACTGAATATGTTCTGAGCCAATTTTTGTGAAAATCGGACTAACCGTCTAGGACGAGTTCGAAAAAGTAGGTTTTTCGAACAATTGAAAATATAAAAAAAACTAAACCTTGCGATTTTTGAATTTCGGGGTTCATTCGACTTGGCCTGAGCCAAGGATTCAGAGGAAAAAAGAATTTTCATTTTGTGGCTTACGGTTCAAAAGTTATTAGCATAAAAATATTGAAATTTTGGACTAGTGGTGGCGCTAGAGAGTTGGAGTTAGAGACTTCAAATTTGCTATAGTTAGTGCTGGGACTGTCCTCTATCAGTGTGCCAAATTATACAACTTTCCCGCAATCGGTTCTATGGGCTGCCATAGACTGGCGGCGGAAGAAGAAGAAGAGAAGAAGAAGAAGAAGAAGAAGAAGAATAAATAATAACGCCAACGGATACAATAGGTGCCTACGCACCTTCGGTGCTTGGCCCCAGCAAGCAGCAATAATTGCGGGGCCAAGCACTCCAGCGGCAAATTGAGGAGCTAAACATGGCATGGAGCATCAGACCAAATGCAACAATAAGCAATTACAGCAATTTTAGGATGATTGTGATTGAAATGACGGAAAAATCATAAATACAAGCACTAGTATTATGATTAAATGGCTTATCACTTTTGACCAACAGGTGGCGCTGTAATCAAATCATTTTGGTGTGTTCTGTGTGAGGTGACAATGGCACACACAAAGTTTGGTGTCAGTATGCCAAAGCATTGCAGAGATACAGGCTGAAGTGTCATTTTGGAATCATGCCTGAAATTCGTCGCTGTGGTATGCGATAAACGGTTTTGTCTATCGATACAAAATCCATAACATTTTGTCAGCACAGTCTGAAGATCATCTGATTCAATTTTGGTGAAAATCGGACCAACGGTTGATGAGGAGTTCGAAAAAAAAGTAGGTTTTCAACATAAATCAAAATGGCGGACAGGAAGTTCAGCGTACTCTGGCATATTTGGTATCTATGTTGTCGGAATAAGCCAAGGAATATTTTGAGACCAGTTTCATTGCAATAGGCTAATGCAATAAAAAGTTATTAGCATTTTTATAAATGTAATTATTAATGGTTAATGAATGATTTATTACTCTTGACCAATAGGTGGCGCTGTTACCAAATTGATGTGGCATGGTCAGTCTGAGGTGACAATGGCACATACAAAGTTTGGTGCAAATATGTCAAAGCTTTGCCGAGATACAGCCTCAAATGTATTTTGGCATCTTACGAACAAATTCGTTGATGCGCTAAACAAAAACCGTTTTGTATATCCACACGAAATCCATAACTTTTTGTCAGCTTGGTCTGAAGATGATCCGAACCACATTTGGTGAAAATCGGACTAACGGTCTAGGAGGAGTTCGAAAAAGTATGTTTTCAACTTTAATCAAAATGGCGGACAGGAAGTATGGCCAATTTTGGCATAATTGGTATCGATGTTCTCGGCATGACCCAAAGAATATAGAGAGACCACTTTCATTTCAATAGTCTAATTTATTCAAAAGTTATTAGCATTTTTTAGATATTTCATTATAACTTTTGACCACAAGGTGGCGCTGCCACCAAACTTTTTGAGTAGCTTCAGGGCATGGAGCCAAACATTTTTGTAATTATTTTCGTAACGATACGATAATGCGTTCAAAAAATACAGCTTTTTGAATCATAATTCAGAATGGCCGACACCTAAAATGGCCGACACGGGAAAATTGGATATCATTCGACTCGACATGACCCACCGAATCTACAGAGACCAGTTTTGTGATTTTTGGCCAAACCATTCAGAAGTTATAAGCAAAAATATGCATTTTTCATATCTCCTGACCACTAGGTCGCGCAGCGTCGAAACACTGCAGTTCGTCTGAGGTCATGCTTGTTATAACACTCACCAAGTTTGGTCTCAATACGCCAAACTGTTGCGGAGTTATAGCCTCACAAGCATTTTTGCGTGCTTTTTGTAGAATTTTTTCGCGTGGTATTCGAGAACGGTTGGACGAATCAACTTGAATTCCATAACTTTTTGCCCGGCATTGTCTGAAGATGATCTGAGCCAATTTTCGTGAAAATCGGACTAACCGTCTAGGACGAGTTCGAAAAAGTAGGTTTTTTCGAACAATTGAAAATAGCGAAAAAAAAAAAAAACTAAACCTTGCGATTTTTGAATTTCGGGGTTCATTCGACTTGGCCTGAGCCAAGGATTCAGAGGAAACTTGCGATTTTTGAATTGTGGCTTACGGTTCAAAAGTTATTAGCATAAAAATATTGAAATTTTGGACAAGTGGTGGCGCTAGAGAGTTGGAGTTAGAGGCTTCAAATTTGCTATAGTTAATGGTGGGACTGTCCTCTATAAGTGTGCCAAATTATACAACTTTCCCGCAATCGGTTCTATGGGCTGCCATAGACTTGCGGCGGAAAGAAGAAGAGAAGAAGAAAGAAGAAGAAGAAGAAGAAGAATAACGCCAACGAATCAATAGGTGCCTACGCACCTTCGGTGCTTGGCCCCTAAAATATATAGCTGCAAGCAGCAATTACGGGGCCAAGCACTACAGGAGCAAGCTTCGCAGTAAACGGCATGGGAATGACCAGTAAATGCAAAAACCGTTTTAAGATTATTTTAGGATGATTGTAAAAATGGCGGAAAATCAATAAAGACAAACAACTAGTAATAGGATTTATTGGCATATCACGATTGACCAGTAGGTGGCGTTGTTACCAAATTAGTGTGGAATGGTCAGTGTGAGGTGACTATTGCACATACAAAGTTTGGTGTCAGTATGTCAAAGCTTTGAAGAGATATAGCCTTAGAGTCATTTTGGACACAGTGCTTAAAGTTTATAGCGGTGCTGTACGAAAACGGTTTTTGTCTATCGACACGAAATCCATAACTTTTTGTCAGCACCAGGTCTGAAGATCATCTGATTTGATTTTGGTGAAAATCGGACCAACGGTTGATGAGGAGTGCAAAAAAGTATGTTTTCAACATAAATCAAAATGGCCGACAGAAAGTTCGGCTTATTATGACATAATTGATATGTATGTTGTCGGCATGACCCAAGGAATATTTTGAGATCAGTTTCATTACAATAGGTCAATGAAATCAAAAGTTATGAAATTTTCAAAAATGCTAATAATTAAGAATTAATGAGTGTTTATTACTCCAGACCAATAGGTGGCGCTGTTACCAAATTGATGTGGCGTGATCAATTTGTGGTGACAATGGCACATGCAAAGTTTGGTGTAAATATGTCAAATCTGTGCAGAGATACAGCCTCAGATACATTTTGGCATCCTTCCAGCAAATTCTTTGGTGCGCTAAACGAAAACCGTTTCGTATATCGACACGAAATCCATAACTTTTTGCCAGCATCGTCTGAAGATGATCTGAGTCACATTTGGTGAAAATTGGACTAACGGTCTAGGAGGAGTTTGAAATATTAGGTTTTCATCATGAATCAAAATGGCGGACTGGAAGTTTGGCCAATTTTGTCATAATTGGTATCGATGTTCTCTCCATGATCCAAAGAATTTAGCGAGATCAGTTTCATTCCAATAGTCCAATGTATTCAAACGTTATAAGCATTTATTATAAATTTCTTTATAACTTTTGACCACAAGGTGGCGCTGTGCCCAAAGTTTTTGAGTACCATCAGGGCACGGTGTCGAACATTTTTGTAATTAGTTTCGTAACGATACGCTATTGCGTTTGTGAAATAAAGCAACTTAGATAATAATTCAAAATGGCCGACGCCCAAAATGGCTGACATGGGAACTGGGTATCTGGGAATCATTCGATTCAACATGATGCACCAAATCTGAAGAGACCAGTTTTGTGATTTTTGACCAAACCATTCAGAAGTTCTGTGCAAAAATATGCATTTTTTGTATCTCCTGACAACTAGGGGGCACTGCGCCGAAACACTGCAGGTAGCCTCAGGCTATGCTTGTTACAACATACACCAAGTTTGGTCTCAATATGCCAAACCTTTGCGGAGATATAGCCTCATAACTATTTTTGCGTGTTTTTTTCTTGAATTCGTTTGCGTGTTATTCCAGAACGTTTTGAATAATCAACTTGAATTCCATAACTTTTTGCCAGCATGGTCTTAAGATGATCTGAGCTAATTTTGGTTAGAGTCGGACTAACCGTCTAGGAAGAGATAGAAAAAGTACTTTTTTTTTCGAAAATCTCTAAAATAGAAAAAAAACTAAACCTTGCGATTTTTGAATTTTGGGGTTCAATCGACTTGGCATGAGCCAAGGATTCAGAGAAAAATATAATTTTCATTTTGTACCTTATGGTTCAAAACGTTATTAGCATAAATTTTTTGAAACTTTGGACAAGTGGTGGCGCTAAAGAGTTGGAGTTAGAGACTTCAAATTTGCTATGGTTAATGTTGACACTGTCCTCTATCAGTGTGCCAAATTTCACAACTTTTCCGCAAGCGGTTCTATGGGCTGCTATAGACTTGCGGCGGGAGAAGAAGAAGAAGAATAAGAAGATAATAATAAGAAGAAGAAAATAATAATAGCTGCAAGCAGCAATTACGGGGCCAAGCACTCCAGAGGCAAATTGGGAGCCTACAGCACCAAGATCATCTGACAGAAGAAGAAAAGAAGAAGAATAACGCCAACGATTTTCAATAGGTGCCTACGCACCTTCGGTGCTTGGCCCCGCTGCAAGCAGCAATTACGGGGCCAAGCACTCCCGGCAAATTGAGGAGCTAAGCATGGCATGGAGCATCACACCAAATGCAACAATGAGCAATTACAGCAATTTTAGGATGATTGTAATTGAAATGGCGGAAAATTCATAAATACAAGCACTAGTATTATGATTAAATGAGTTATCACTTTTGACCAACAGGTGGCGCTGTAATCAAATTTTTGTGGTGTGGTCTGTGTGAGGTGACAATGCAACACACAAAGTTTGGTGTCAGTATGCCAAAGCATTGCAGAGATACAGGCTGAAGTGTCATTTTGGCATCATGCCTGAAATTTGTCGCTGTGGTATGCGAAAACGGTTTTGTCTATCAACATGAAATCCATAACTTTTTGTCACCACAGTCTGAAGATCATCTGTCTCGATTTTGGTGAAAATTGGACCAACGGTTGATGAGGAGTGCAAAAAAGTAGTGTTTTCAACATAAATCAAAATGGCCGACAGAAAGTTCGGCTTATTATGACATAATTGATATGTATGTTGTCGGCATGACCCAAGGAATATTTTGAGATCAGTTTCATTACAATAGGTAAATGTAATCAAAAATTTATGAAATTTTCAAAAATGCTAATAATTAAGTATTAATGAATGTTTATTACTCCAGACCAATAGGTGGCGCTGTTACCAAATTGATGTGGCGTGATCAATTAGTGGTGACAATGGCACATACAAAGTTTGGTGTAAATATGTCAAATCTGTGCCGAGATACAGCCTCAGATACATTTTGGCATCCTTCCAGCAAATTCGTTGGTGCGCTAAACAAAAACCGTTTCGTATATCGACACGAAATCCATAACTTTTTGCCAGCATCGTCTGAAGATGATCTGAGTCACATTTGGTGAAAATTCGACTAACGGTCTAGGAGGAGTTTGAAAATTTTTTCAACATGAACCAAAATGGCGGACTGGAAGTTTGGCCAATTTTGTCGTAATTGGTATCGATGTTCTCGGCATGGTCCAAAGAATTTAGGGAGACCAGTTGTGATACCACAAGTCCAATGTATTCAAACGTTATTAGCATATATGTTAAATTTCTTTATAACTTTTGACCACAAGGTGGCGCTGTGCCCAAAGTTTTTGAGTACCATCAGGGCATGGTGTCGAACATTTTTGTAATTAGTTCGTAACGATACGCTAATGCGTTTGTGAAATACAGCAACTTAGGTAATAATTCAAAATGGCCGACGCCCAAAATGGCTGACATGGGAAAACTAGGTATCATTCGATTCAACATGATGCACCAAATCTGAAGAGACCAGTTTTGTGATTTTTGGCCAAACCATTCAGAAGTTCTGTGCAAAAATATGCATTTTTCGTATCTCCTGACCACTAGGGGGCACTGCACCAAAACACTGCAGGTAGCCTCAGGCTATGCTTGTTACAACATACACCAAGTTTGGTCTCAATACGCTAAACCGTTACGGAGATATAGCCTCATAAGTATTTTTGCGTGCTTTTTCTTGAATTCGTTTGCGCGTTATTCCAGAACTTTTTGTATAATCAACTTGAATTCCATAACTTTTTGCCAGCATGGTCTGAAGATGATCTGAGCTAATTTTGGTGAGAAAGGGACTAACTGTCTAGGAAGAGATAGAAAAAGTACTTTTTTCGAATATCTAAAAATAGAAAAAAAACTAAACCTTGCGATTTTTGAATTTTGGGGTTCATTCGACTTGGCATGAGCCAAGGATTCAGAGAAAAAATATAATGTTCCTTATGTACCTTAAGGTTCAAACGTTATTAGCATAAAATTTTTGAAAGTTTGGACAAGTGGTGGCGCTAGAGAGTTTGAATTAGAGACTTCACATTGGCTCTGGTTAATGTTGACACTGTCCTCTATTTGCGTTCCAAATTTCAGAACTTTCCCGCAATCGGTTCTATGGGCTGCCATAGACTTGCGGCGGAAGCGGAAGAAGAAGAAGAAGAAGAAGAAGAAGAAGAAGAACAGATACAATAGGTGCCTAAGCACCTTCGGTGCTTGGCCCCTAAAGAAGAAGAAGAAGAACAGATACAATAGGTGCCTAAGCAGCTTTGGTGATTGGAATTGAGGAGCTAAGCATGGCATGGAGCATCAGACCAAATGCAACAAGGAGTAAATGAAGCCATTTTAGGATGATTGTAATTGAAATGGCGAAAAAATCATAAATACAAGCATTAGTATTATGATTAAATGGCTTATAAATTTTGACCAACAGGTGGCGCTGTAATCAAATCATTTTGGTGTGTTCAGTGTGAGGTGACAATGGCACACACAAAGTTTGGTGTCAGTATGCCAAAGCATTGCAGAGATACAGGCTGAAGTGTCATTTTGGCATCATGCCTGAAATTTGTCGCTGTGGTTTGCGAAAACGGTTTTGTCTATCGATACAAAATCCATAACATTTTGTCAGCACAGTCTGAAGATACTGTGATTCAATTTTGGTGAAAATCGGACAAACGGTTGATGAGGAGTTCGAAAAAGTAGGTTTTCAACTTTAATCAAAATGGCGGACAGGAAGTTCAGCGTACTCTGGCATATTTGGTATCTATGTTGTCGGCATAAGGCAAGGAATATTTTGAGACCAGTTTCATTTCAATAGGCTAATGCAATAAAAAGTTATTAGCATTTTTTATAAATGTAATTATTAATGGTTAATGAATGGTTTATTACTCTTGACCAATAGGTGGCGCTGTTACCAAATTGATGTGGCATGGTCAGTCTGAGGTGACAATGGCACATGCAAAGTTTGGTACAAATATGTCAAAGCTTTGCCGAGATACAGCCTCAGATGTATTTTGGCATCTTACAAACAAATTCGTTGATGCGCTAAACGAAATACTGTTTCGTATATCAACACGAATTCCATAACTTTTTGTCAGGCTTGGCTGAAGATGATCCGAACCAAATTTGGTGAAAATCCGGACTAACGGTCTAGGAGGAGTTCGAAAAAGTAGGTTTTCAACTTTAATCAAAATGGCGGACAGGAAGTATGGCCAATTTTGGCATAATTGGTATTGATGTTCTCGGCATGTCCCAAAGAATATAAAGAGACCACTTTCATTTCAATAGTCTAATTTATTCAAAAGTTATTAGCATTTTTTAGATATTTCATTATAACTTTTGACCACAAGGTGGCGCTGCCCCCAAACTTTTTGAGTACCTTCAGGGCATGGAGCCAAACATTTTTGTAATTATTTTCGTAACGATACGATAATGCGTTCAAAAAATACAGCATTTTGAAACATAATTCAAAATGGCCGACACCTAAAATGGCTGACATGGGAAAATTGGATATCATTCGACTCGGCATGATGCCCCGAATACAAATAGACCAGTTTTGTGATTTTTGGCAAAACCATTCAGAAGTTATAAGCAAAAATATGCATTTTTCGTATCTCCTGACCACTAGGGGGCACTGCATCGAAACATTGCAGGTAGTCTCAGGTCATGCTTGTTATAACACGCACCAAGTTTGGTCTCAATACGCCAAACCGTTGCGGAGTTATAGCCTCACAAGCATTTTTGCATGCTTTTCGTAGAATTTGTTCGCGTGGTATTCGAGAACGGTTGGACAAATCAACTTGAATTCCATAACTTTTTGCCGGCATCGTCTGAAGATGATCTGAGCCAATTTTTTTGAAAATCGGACTAACCGTCTAGGACGAGTTCGAAAAAGTAGGTTTTTCGAACAATTGATAATAGAAAAAAAACTTAACATTGCGATTTTTGAATTTCGGGGTTCATTCGACTTAGCATGAGCCAAGGATTCAGAGGAAAAAATAATTTTCATTTTGTGGCTTACGGTTCAAAAGTTATTAGCATAAAGATATTGAAATTTTGGACAAGTGGTGGCGCTAGAGAGTTGGAGTTAGAGACTTCAAATTTGCTATAGTTAATGCTGGGACTGTCCTCTATCAGTGTGCCAAATTATACAACTTTCCCGCAATCGGTTCTATGGGCTGCCATAGACTTGCGGCGGAAGAAGAAGAAGAAGAAGAATAATAATAACGACAACGATTTCAATAGGTGCCTACGCACCTTCGGTGCTTGGCCCCTAATAATAAATATAGCTGCAAGCAGCAATTACGGGGCCAAGCACTCCAGCGGCAAATTGAGGAGCTAAGCATGGCATGGAGCATCAGAGCAAATGCAGGTGCTTGGCCCCTAATAATAAATATAGCTGCAAGCAGTGAAATGGCTTGAAAAGTCATAAATATAAGCACTGGTCATATGATTAAATGACTTATCACTTTTGACCAACAGGTGGCGCTGTAATCAAATCATTTTGTTGTGTTCTGTGTGAGGTGACAATGCCACACACAAAGTTTGGTGGCAGTATGCCAAAGCTTTGCAGAGATATAGGCTGAGAGTGTCATTTTGGCACATGCTTGAAAACAGCATTCCAGAGATGCAGCCTCAAGTGTCATTTTGTCATTGTGTTTCAACTTCGTCGCTTTGGTATGCGAAAACGGTTTTGTCTATCGACACGGTGTAAATCGGACCAACGGTTGATGAGGAGTGCAAAAAAGTATGTTTTCAACATAAATCAAAATGGCCGACAGAATGTTCGGCTTATTATGACATAATTGATATGTATGTTGTCGGCATGACCCAAGGAATATTTTGAGATCAGTTTCATTACAATAGGTCAATGAAAATCAAAAGTTATGAATTTTTCAAAAATGCTAATAATTAAGAATTAATGAATGTTTATTACTCCAGACCAATAGGTGGCGCTGTTACCAAATTGATGTGACATGATCAATTTGTGGTGACAATGGCACATGCAAAGCTTGGTGTAAATATGTCAAATCTTTGCCGAGATACAGCCTCAGATACATTTTGGCATCCTTCCAGCAAATTCGTTGGTGCGCTAAACGAAAACCGTTTCGTATATCGACACGAAATCCATAACTTTTTGCCAGCATCGTCTGAAGATGATCTGAGTCACATTTGGTGAAAATTGGACTAACGGTCTAGGAGGAGTTTGACAAATTAGGTTTTCAACATGAATCAAAATGGCGGACAGGAAGTTTGGCCAATTTTGTCGTAATTGGTAACGATGGTCTCGGCATGATCCAAAGAATTTAGGGAGACCAGTTTCATTCCAATAGTCCAATGTATTCAAACCTTATTAGCATATATGGTAAATTTCTTTATAACTTTTGACCACAAGGTGGGCGCTGTGCCCAAAGTTTTTGAGTACCATCAGGGCACGGTGTCGAACATTTTTGTAATTAGTGTCGTAACGATACGCTAATGGGTTTGTGAAATACAGCAACTTAGTTAATAATTCAAAATGGCCGACGCCCAAAATGGCTGACATGGGAAAACTGGGTATCATTTGATTCAACATGATGCACCAAATCTGAAGAGACCAGTTTTGTGATTTTTGGCCAAACCATTCAGAAGTTCTGTGCAAAAATATGCATTTTTCGTATCTCCTGACCACTAGGGGGCACTGCACCAAAACAGTGCAGGTAGCCTCAGGCTATGCTTTTTACAACATACACCAAGTTTGGTTTCAATACGCTAAACTGTTACGGAGATATGGCCTCATAACTATTTTTGCGTGCTTTTTCTTGAATTCGGTTGCATGTTATTCCAGAACGTTTTGAATAATCAACTTGAATTCCATAAATTTTTGCCAGCATGGTCTGAAGATGATCTGAGCTAATTTTGGTGATAAAAGGACTAACTGTCTAGGAAGAGATAGAAAAAGTACTTTTTTCGAATGTATAAAAATAGAAAAAAAACTAAACCTTGCGATTTTTGAATTTTGGGGTTCAATCGACTTGGCATGAGCCAAGGATTCAGAGAAAAATATAATGTTCCTAATGTACTTTAAGGTTCAAACGTTATTAGCAGAACATTTTTTGAAAGTTTGGACAAGTGGTGGCGCTAGAGAGTTTGAATTAGAGACTTCACATTGGCTCTGGTTAATGTTGACAATGTCCTCTATTAGCGTTCCAAATTTCAGAACTTTCCCGCAATCGGTTCTATGGGCTGCCATAGACTTGCGGCGGAAGCGGAAGAATAAATAATAATAATAATAATAATAATAATACAAGTGCTTGGCCCCTAATAAGAATCCTAACGGATACAATAGCTGCAAGCAGCAATTACGGGGCCAAGCACTACAGGAGCAAGCTTAGTAATTATGGCTGTTTTGAGTTTTTTTTAGTGTTTTTGGTTTGAAAACAATAAAGACCAACAACTAGTAATAGGATTTATTGGCTTATCACGTTTGACCAATAGGTGGCGCTGTTGCCAAATTAGTGTGGAATGGGCAGTGTGAAGTGACTATTGCACATACAAAGTTTGGTGTCAGTATGTCAAACCTTTGAAGAGATATAGCCTTGGAGTCATTTTGACACAGTGCTTAAAGTTTATAGCGGCGCTGTACGAAAACGGTTGTGTCTATCGACACGAAATCCATAACATTTTATCAGCACAGTCTGAAGATGATTGTACTCGATTTTGGTGAAAATCGGACCAAAGGTTGATGAGGAGAGCAAAAAAGTAGGTTTTCAACATAAATCAAAATGGCCGACAGAAAGTTTGGCTTATTATGACATAATTGATATGTATGTTGTCGGCATGACCCAAGAAATATTTTGAGATCAGTTTCATTACAATAGGTCCATGCAATCAAAAGTTATGCATTTTTCAATATTGCTAATAAATAAGAATTAATGAATGTTTATTACTCCAGACCAATAGGTGGCGCTGTTACCAAATTGATGTGGCATGATCAATTTGTGGTGACAATGGCACATGCAAAGTTTGGTGTAAATATGTCAAATCTGTGCAGAGATACAGCCTCAGATACATTTTGGCATCCTTCCAACAAATTCGTTGGTGCGCTAAACGAAAACTGTTTCGTATGTCGACACGAAATCCATAACTTTTTGCCAGCATTGTCTGAAGATGATCTGAGTCACATTTGGTGAAAATTGGACTAACGGTCTAGGAGGAGTTTGAAAAATTAGGTTTTCAACATGAATCAAAATGGCGGACAGGAAGTTTGGCCAATTTTGTCATAATTGGTATCGATGTTCTCGGCATGATCCAAAGAATTTAGGGATACCACTTTCATTCCAATAGTCCAATGTATCCAAACGTTATTAGCATATATGTTAAATTACTTTATAACTTTTGACCACAAGGTGGAGCTGTGCCCAAAGTTTTTGAGTACCATCAGTACTTGGTGTCGAACATTTTTGTAATTAGTTTCGTTACGATACGCTAATGCGTTTGTGAAATACAGCAACTTAGATAATAATTCAAAATGGCCGACACCCAAAATGGCTGACATGGGAAAACTGGGTATCAATCGATTCAACATGATGCACCAAATCTGAAGAGACCAGTTTTGTGATTTTTGGCCAAACCATTCAGAAGTTCTGTGCAAAAATATGCATTTTTTGTATCTCCTGACAACTAGGGGGCACTGCGCCGAAACACTGCAGGTAGCCTCAGGCTATGCTTGTTACAATATACACTAAGTTTGGTCTCAATACCCTAAACCATTGCGGAGATATAGCCCCATAACTATTTTTGCGTGTTTTTTCTTGAATTCGTTTGCGTGTTATTCCAGAACGTTTTGAATAATCAACTTGAATTCCATAACTTTTTGCCAGCATGGTCTTAAGATGATCTGAGCTCATTTTGGTGAGAATCGGACTAACCGTCTAGGAAGAGATAGAAAAAGTACTTTTTTCGAATATCTAAAAATAGAAAAAAAAACTAAACCTTGCGATTTTTGAATTTTTGGGTTCAATCGACTTGGCATGAGTCAAGGATTCAGAGAAAAATATAATGTTCCTTCTGTACCTTATGGTTCAAACGTTATTAGCATACATTTTTTTAAAGTTTGGACAAGTGGTGGCGCTAGAGAGTTGGAGTTAGAGACTTTAAATTTGCGATGGTTAATGTTGACACTGTCCTCTATGAGTGTGCCAAATTTCACAACTTTCCCACAATCGGTTCTATGGGCTGCCATAGACTTGCGGCGGAAGCGGAAGTATAATAAATAGCTGCAAGCAGCAATTACGGGGCCAAGCACTACATGAGCAAGCTTCAGACGAACGGCAGGAATGAGTAATTAAAACCGTTTTAAGATTATTTTAGGCAAAATGGCTTGAAAACAATAAAGACAACAACTAGTAATAGGATTTATTGGCTTATCACGTTTGACCAATAGGTGGCGCTGTTGTCAAATTAGTGTGGAATGGTCAGTGTGAAGTGACTATTGCACATACAAAGTTTGGTGTCAGTATGTCAAAGCTTTGAAGAGATATAGCCTTAGAGTCATTTTGACACAGTGCTTAAAATTTATAACGGCGCTGTACGAAAACGGTTTTGTCTTTCGACACGAAATCCACAACTTTTTCTCAGCACAGTCTGAAGATCATCTGATTCGATTTTGGTGAAAATCGGACCAAAGGTTGATGAGGAGTGCAAAAAAGTATGTTTTCAACATAAATCAAAATGGCCGAAAGAAAATTGAGCTTATTATGACATAATTGATATGTATGTTGTCGGCGTGACCCAAGGAATATTTTGAGATCAGTTTCATTACAATAGGTCAATGAAATCAAAAGTTATGAAATTTTCAATAATGCTAATAATTAAGAATTAATGAATGTTTATTACTCCAGACCAATAGGTGGCGCTTTTACCAAATTGATGTGGCGTGATCAATTTGTGGTGACAATGGCACATGCAAAGTTTGGTGTAAATATGTCAAATCTGTGCCGAGATACAACCTCAGATACATTTTGGCATCCTTCCAGCAAATTCGTTGGTGCGCTAAACGAAAACTGTTTCGTATATCGACACGAAATCCATAACTTTTTGCCAGCATCGTCTGAAGATGATCTGAGTCACATTTGGTGAAAATTGGACTAACGGTCTAGGAGGAGTTTGACAAATTAGGTTTTCAACATGAATCAAAATGGCGGACAGGAAGTTTGGCCAATTTTGAAGTAATTGGTAACGATGGTCTCGGCATGATCCAAAGAATTTAGGGAGACCAGTTTCATTCCAATAGTCCAATGTATTCAAACGTTATTAGCATATATGTTAAATTTCTTTATAACTTTTGACCACAAGGTGGCGCTGTGCCCAAAGTTTTTGAGTACCATCAGGGCACGGTGTCGAACATTTTTGTAATTGGTGTCGTGACGATACGCTAATGGGTTTGTGAAATACAGCAACTTAGTTAATAATTCAAAATGGCCGACGCCCCAAAATGGCTGACATGGGAAAACTGGGTATCATTTGATTCAACATGATGCACCAAATCTGAAGAGACCAGTTTTGTGATTTTTGACCAAACCATTCAGAAGTTCTGTGCAAAAATATGCATTTTTCATATCTCCTGACCACTAGGGGGCACTGCACCAAAACAGTGCAGGTAGCCTCAGGCTATGCTTGTTACAACATACACCAAGTTTGGTTTCAATACGCTAAAACCGTTACGGAGATATGGCCTCATAACTATTTTTGCGTGCTTTTTCTTGAATTCGGTTGCATGTTATTCCAGAACGTTTTGAATAATCAACTTGAATTCCATAACTTTTTGCCAGCATGGTCTGAAGATGATCTGAGCTAATTTTGGTGAGAAAAGGACTAACTGTCTAGGAAGAGATAGAAAAAGTACTTTTTTCGAATATCTAAAAATAGAAAAAAAACTAAACCTTGCGATTTTTGAATTTTGGGATTCAATCGACTTGGCATGAGCCAAGGATTCAGAGAAAAATATAATGTTCCTTATGTACCTTAAGGTTCAAACATTATTAGCATAAATTTTTTAAAGTTTGGACAAGTGGTGGCGCTAGAGAGTTTGAATTAGAGACTTCACATTGGCTCTGGTTAATGTTGACAATGTCCTCTATTAGCGTTCCAAATTTCAGAACTTTCCCGCAATCGGTTCTATGGGCTGCCATAGACTTGCGGCGGAAGCGGAAGAATAATAATAATAATAATAAATATAGCTGCAAGCAGCAATTACGGGGCCAAGCACTCCAGCGGCAAATTGAGGAGCTAAGCATGGCATGGAGCATCACACCAAATGCAACAACGAGCAATTACAGCAATTTTAGGATGACTGTAATTGAAATGGCGGAAAAATCATAAATACAAGAACTAGTATTATGATTAAATGGCTTATCACTTTTGACCAACAGGTGGCGCTGTAATCAAATCATTTTGGTGTTTTCTGTGTGAGGTGACAATGTCACACGCAAAGTTTGGTGTCAGTATGCCAAAGCATTGCAGAGATACAGGCTGAAGTGTCATTTTGGCATCATACGTGAAATTCGTCGCTGTGGTATGCAAAAACGGTTTTGTCTATCGATACAAAATCCATAAAATTTTGTCAGCACAGTCTGAAGATCATCTGATTCAATTTTTTTTGGTGTAGGTCGGACCAACGGTTGATGGTTCGAAAAAAGTAGGTTTTCTACATAAATCAAAATGGCGGACAAGAAGTTCAGCGTACTCTGGCATATTTGGTATCTATGTTGTCGGACTAAGTCAAGAAATATTTTGAGACCAGTTTCATTGCAATAGGCTAATGCAATAAAAAGTTATTAGCATTTTTATAAATGTAATTATTAATGGTTAATGAATGGTTTATTATTTTTGACCAATAGGTGGCGCTGTTACCAAATTGATGTGACATGGTCAGTCTGAGGTGACAATGGCACATACAAAGTTTGGTACAAATATGTCAAAGATTTGCCGAGATACAGCCTCAGATGTATTTTGGCATCTTACGAACAAATTCGTTCATGCGCTAAACGAAAACCTTTTCGTATATCAACACAAAATCCATAATTTTTTGTCAGCTTGGTCTGAAGATGATCTGAACCAAATTTGATGAAAATCGGACTAACGGTCTAGGAGGAGTTCGAAAAAGTAGGTTTTCAACTTTAATCAAAATGGCGGACAGGAAGTATGGCCAATTTTGGAATAATTGGTATCAATGTTCTCGGCATGACCCAAAGAATATAGCGACATAACTTTCATTGCAATAATCTAATTTTTTCAAAAGTTATTAGCATTTTTAAGATATTTCATCATAACTTTTGCCCACAAGGTGGCGCTGCCACCAAACTTTTTGAGTAGCTTCAGGGCATGGAGCCAAACATTTTTGTCATTATTTTCGTAGCAATACGATAATGCGTTCAAAAAATACAGCATTTTGAAACATAATTCAAAATGGCCGACACCTAAAATAGCCGACACGGGAAAATTGGATATCATTCGACTTGACATGACCCACCGAATCTAATGAGTTTTGTGATTTTTGGCCAAACCATTCAGAAGTTATAAGCAAAAATATGCATTTTTCATATCTCCTCATCACTAGGTGGCGCTGCGTCGAAACACTGCAGGAAGTCTCAGGTCGTGCTTGTTATAACACACACCAAGTTTGGTCTCAATACGCCAAACCATTGCGGAGTTATAGCCTCAGAAGCATTTTTGCGTGCTTTTCGTAGAATTTGTTCACGTGGTAGTCGAGAACGGTTGGACGAATCAACTTGAATTCCATAACTTTTTGTCGGCATCGTCAGAAGATGAACTGAGCCAATTTTCGTGAAAATCGGACTAACCGTCTAGGACGAGTTTCGAAAAAGTAGGTTTTTCGAACAATTGAAAATAGCGAAAAAATTAAACCTTGCGATTTTTGAATTTTGGGGTTCATTCGACTCGGCATGCGCCAATGATTCAGAGGAAAAAAGAATTTTCATTTTCTGGCATACGGTTCAAAAGTTATTAGCATAAAAATATTGAAATTTTGGACAAGTGGTGGCGCTAGAGAGTTGGAGGTGGATGGGTGAGCTCGAAAGACTGTTTGTAATTAGTTTCGTATGATACGCTAATGCGTTTGCGAATACAAGCAATATAGTGTCATAATCAAAGATGGCACGGAACGCCCAAAAATGGCTGAATGGGAAAAACTGGGGTATCGTGTGAATTCAGCATGATGTACCGAATCTGAAGAGACCAGTTTTGTGATTTTTGGCCAAACCATTCAGACGTTCTGTGCCAAAATATGCATTTTTCGTATCTCCTGACCACTAGGGGGCACTGCACCAAAACAGTGCAGGTAGCCTCAGGCTATGCTTGTTACAACATACACCAAGTATGGTTTCAATACGCTAAACCGTTACGGAGATATGGCCTAATAACTATTTTTGAGTGCTTTTTCTTGAATTCGGTTGCGTGTTATTCCAGAACATTTTGAATAATCAACTTGAATTCCATAACTTTTTGCCAGCATGGTCTGAAGATGATCTGACCTAATTTTGGTGAGAAAAGGACTAACTGTCTAGGAAGAGATAGAAAAAGTACTTTTTTCGAATATCGAAAAATAGAAAAAAAACTAAACCTTGCGTTTTTTGAATTTTGGGGTTCAATCGACTTGGCATG